>NW_024731370.1:0-20592 GCF_018991925.1 Homarus americanus | reverse complement strand
CAGTAAGTGGTAATATTTTGTAATACTCTTAAGTGATGAGGTAACAGAGGAAATAGACGGATACTAACGGAGAGTTTTGTAGAATTAGACAGACATTCAGACAGTAAAACTTCTTCCGACAATACAAATTTTGACGGTGGAATTTATACATGAGAGTGTATGGATAATTATGATGAGCTGAATTATGACATCTACGTCTGATAATCCGTTGTTTAGAATGGATTATTATTATTTTTGTTGAGTTATTTAACAGTTTGAGAAAAGGTTTATTATGGTACTATGTCCTATTATCACACAAGGTCATAATTGAAGTAAAATAACCAATTATACTGTATTATCTTAGACAATATTCCCTGGACATGCTGGATAATATACCATCTACTTAAGGAGGTGATGTAGGTAAGGTAGATTGATATTTTAACATTAATTTACTCAGTTTTTTCTTAGTATCTGAGTTTTTTTTTTTTTTATTCTGACAATTTATAATGCAAGCAGCGTTCACATGTTGTCAACCGCCCTCAAGTGTACAAGGAGTTTGGACTGTAACTGTACCGTCAATAAGTGGCTGTAACTGCACCGTCAATAAGTGGCTGTAACTGTACCGTCAATAAGTGGCTGTAACTGCACCGTCAATAAGTGGCTGTAACTGTACCGTCAATAAGTGGCTCTGTATTCTGAACACGGGGGATCTCTACAGTGTAACCTACGAGCATAACTGTGGTGAAAGAACTGCTTCCCCGCATTATGTTGAGGAAGATTCGTATACAAACTTTTTGCCGTGACTTTGTAATAAAAAAAATCTTAGGGAAAATATATTGAATTTATTTTTAATGTTTATTTATTTATTGTTGTCGTTGGTGTGTTTTTTTTTTATCGGGATGTGTGTTATGATGTTTGACTTAATTATATTCACGAAAATGGAGTCAAGACAAATGTTGGACACGTTGATGTGAAGTAACACAGTAAATGATGTTGTTTGTGTTGCTGTGTTATTTATTTATTGTGTTTCTTTATTCTTTTCTGTTTATTTTGTTTTATTTAGTTTTATTGTAGTAATTGTTATTCTTTTTTTTTATTCTTACTTATTTTCATTTTACTGTTTATTCGTTTTCTTATTTTCATTTTATTGTTCAATAATTTTCCATTCATTCTTATTTATTTATCTCGTTGGTGTATTTTATTTATTTGCTATTCTCTTAGGTATTTCACATTTACATTAATTAATCTTCAAATCATTGGTTGCTATTTTAATCATACTAGTTTAATGTTCACCTCAGCGGTCAACTGGCTTATGTCTAAACAATGTCTACCACTGTTTTAGCCAGACTTAGTTATGAGACTTGTAATTCAGTATCCATTACGTACCGTTTATCAGTGTAATTTGTGGTAATGGACTGCCCAATGTAATTATATATATCGTCTTACTGAAAAAAATGCGGTGTAACCAAGATTAAGTTTTATAGAGTTTGTATTTAAGGATTATTCTCCTATACTTCTCTTAGATTCTGAATATATTTTTGTTTCATTATTTCAGTGCATTGTAATGTGTAGTTAGTTACACTATAGATATATAATAATTGCTTTAAGTTTGGTTGGGAGTGTGGAAGGTGTTGTGTGTGATGTACAGGTGTGTACAGGTGGTGGTTACACCTGACTTCGAGGCGGGTGTGTATAGGTGCCGGATACACCTATGGTTACAACACAGGTGTATCCGGCAGCAGTAGTAACAAAGGGGCTATATGGGCTCCGGCGGCCATGTCGTGACACCGGCCGGCAGAATCCCCCGGTGAAAAAGGGAAACAAGATGGCCGTCCCCCATTCTATATGTAAACAACTCGACCTGAAATGTTGTTTATTGGACATTTTTCTCATTAGGGAGTCGAACCCTGGTTTTGAGTTGGTGTTCAGCTACCGTGGCTGACGGCCATCACCTGTGATTCAACTGGTAGAATTAAGTGTAATAATAATAATAATAATAATAATAATAATAATAATAATAATTAACTGTTTATTGAAAGAGCTTGGCAGCCAGAAGGCTGAAAATATACAGTTACATATTTGGGGAATGGGTTTCGAATTACAAATAATATACAAGTAACATAAGTGATACAAATAAGATATATAATAACTAGATGGGGAAAAGCTCAAACTACAGTGCATTTCAACATAGTGACAGTGCAAGAAGTAGTATTTACTGGGAGTGAATACACTGGTTTATTACAAGTTATTGATAATTTTTACAATGGTTGGGACTGGGCTGTTCTCATAGCGATCAGTTCGTGCACCTATGGGCTGGATGCGGTTGTGGTGTCAAACAGCAATTCTCGGGCTAGGGATCTCAGGTGGTAGTAGGAGCCGGTGTCGAGGATGGTGTAGAAGCTTCTTACCAAATTTGCAGATGAGGTCGTGGTGATGGTCAGTGAGAGTCGAAAGGGTCAGTGTGTTGAGCGCTTCTTGATATGTGGAGTAGGAAGGGGAGAGAATAATCTTGCATGCCCTCTTTTGCACTTTTACTAGGTGGGCATCTTATCAAATGAACCCCTGTCCTAATGTGCCCTATTCCTAATGGGGCCCAGTCCTATTGGGTCCCAGTTTTAATGGGCCCCAATTCTAATGGGTCACATTTCCAATGGTTCTCAGTCCTAATGAGCCTCAGTCCAAAGATACCACAGGCCTAATGGTTCCAGTCTTAATAGGCCTCAGTCTTAATGAGTCCCAATCCTGACGGCTCTCAATACTAATGGGCCTCAGTCCTAATAGTTTAAGGTTGGGACCCATTAAGGCTGGCTTCTATTTACCTTACAAGCACTGTGTTCTACCGTGTCATCCCGTGTGTGTGTGATTTCCCGTGTCAGGTGGTATAATACACAGGTGAGTGGCTGCCAGGTAGGGTGGGTGAGGGTGGGCACCTTGATGCAGGGGAAGGTGAGTTCCTGATGCTGATTCACACCAGTGTCATGATGAGGTAATCTTATCACCTTATTAGTGTACGATGAGTGGGTGGGCGTGGTGTGGAGGGGTGGGGGCGCGTAAGGGGTGGACAGCAAGGGGCGTGGTGTATGGTGGTGGGAGGGTAAGGGGCGTGTAGGGGTAGCTAAGTGGGCGTGTTGAGTTGGGCAAGAGGGAGGCGTGGTGGGTTTAGGGGCGTGTATAGTAGGCGGGAAGTGGCGTGGCACTGTGATGGCGCGCGACACTAATCACTCTGACCTTACTGAACACAACCCATTATACAGCATAATTAGTGTTGCTTCCGTCAGCCTCAAACAGTCAAACACACTATTTACATTTTCTCTTCACATATATTTTATTTTATTCGTTTCAAGTGGGACTCGAATTTCAGCCTTGGAGTTGAAGAGGAATTTTTTTAGAAGTTGAAAAGAAATCGTGTTTAGTTGAAGACGAATGTGTTCTTATATAAAAGTGAAGGAATTAACCAGACGTGTTTGATTGTTTGGGCGTCTCTATCTCTCACACTCGAGTCCAAGATGTCCCCCTTGAGGACGGTGTTCGTGTAGCGTCGTCAAACTCGCTCTTGGTTTTTATTCAGCAGGAAGAGCTACACCCGCCACCTGGTGTTGGCCGTGTTTGGTGACCATCTTATTAACAAGGCCGCTCTCTCGTGCCTTGTCCACACGTCACCCTCCACCTCCATATTGTACCGTTTTGTCCTTTATTAACGGTGGTGTTACTACAGGCAGCGTGGTGTGGGGGGAGGGCCGCTGCTTCAGATTGTTCAGTCTTTGACGTGTAACACAAAACGTGAGATGTTGTGGTCCTTCAGTACCTCACAACACACACACATCTCCTAGTTACCACATGCTGTTGTTATTAAAGCTCCACCAATGAGTAAGCGTCGCTGTCTCGTCCTTTGCTCCGCCGACCATTACAGTGTGTAGCTGTAGGACTCGCCGCCGTGTTTGTTTCATGTAGCGACACTAAACTCCCGGAAATTTGTAGGTGTTAAGCTGGAGCGTTTGAGCTGTTGTTTTCGTCACCTTGTTGATGTTTTGTAGGTCCGTGTTGGCTGAGGATTGTTGTTAGTGTTTCTTAAGGCATTAATAAACTAGTCATGAGGTTCTATAGGAATTATATCCTGCTGTTTTTTTGTTCTTGTTCTTCTTATTGTTGTTGTTGTTCTTCAGTTGCATAATTCGAGTTGTGATTATCAGTAGAAGTTTGACGGGCTGGATTCTCTTATTGTTTCTTTAATTCATAAACAAGAACCGTAAACACAAGAGCAAAACAAAGACATAACAAATGAACTAAAAACAAATATATTGAAGGTTTAAATTTCTGGGATAGATTTAATTAGATCTTGGGTATATTTTCTCGTTCTTGGAGGTCAGGCCAGGTCAGGTCAGGTCAGGTCATGTCATGTCATGTCATGTCATGTTAGGTGTACCGAATACGCTAGCAGAGGTGGTCAGATGCCTTGGGAATATTGCAGAGTAACTGAGGTCAGGTCAGGTGGCCTCAATACCTGCTTCAAGGTGTAATAGAGGTGAAAAATAATGGGTTTCTTGATTGGATCTGGTTAAGTCAGGTCAGGTAAAGTCAGATACAGAGGCTGGGTGTATGACTGTGGGTTGATGGGTGAATGGCTGTGGGTTGGTGGGTGTATGACTGTGGGTTGGTGGGTGTATGACTGTGGGTTGGTGGGTGTATGACTGTGGGTTCGTGGGTGTATGACTGTGGGTTGGTGGGTGTATGACAGTGGTGACAAGGATTATTTGAGCTTGACAAAATTTAGATAGATAGAAGCGTGGTTTAGTCTTGTTCAGTTTAGTTTAAATTGTGTTTAGGTTAGGTTGGGTCATGTCAGGTGCAGAGTTTGGCCAGGGTCAGGTGGGGTTAGGTACAGAGGCTGGCCAGAGTCAGGCATAGAGACTTTCCAGGGTAGGGTCAGGCACAGAGGCTGGCCAGGGTAGGATCAGGTAGGGAGGCTGGCCAGTGTAGGATCAGGTAGGGAGGCTGGCCAGGGTAGGGGCAGTCAGGGAGAGCCCGGGGGTGGCGGTAATGAGGGGAGGGGAGCCGGGGTCATATTGATCGTGAGAGCGAGGCAAGGCGCGCCGCCATCGCTGTCCCACGCCACCCTCCCCCTGCCCACCACGCCCCCTTCTGCCCGCTCCCGACACCACGCCCCCTTCTGCTTACTACCACGCCACGCCTCCTCCTCTGTCTACTACTGCAACACCACGCCCCCTTCTGCCTACTACCACGCCACGCCTCCTGTCTACTACCACGCCACGCCGCCTCCTGTCTACTACAACACAACGCCTCCTCCTGCCTACTACCACGCCACGCCTCCTCCTGCCTACTACCACGCCACACTGCTTACTACACACCTCCTCCTGCCTACTACAACACCACGCCTCCTCTGCCTACTACCACGCCTCCTCCTGCCTACTACTACTACAACACCACGCCTCCTCCTGCCTACTACAACACCACGCCTCCTCCTGCCTACTACCACGCCAACACCACGCCTCCTCCTGCCTACTACCACGCCACGCCTCCTCCTGCTTACTACAACACCACGCCCCCTTCTGCCTACTACAACACCACGCCTCCTCCTGCCTACTACCACGCCACGCCTCCTCCTGTCTACTACAACACCACGCCTCCTCACCTACTACTTTCCTCTCAGACATCTTGCCCTCTAATGCCCACTCTCCTTTTGACACTCCCGCTCCCCTCCTTCTGTGACACAACCCTCCCCCTTCCAGAACACATCTCTCCCTCTTTCCCTCCCATGATAATCCCCCTCCCGTTTCCATGACACAATCCTCCCCTCCCTTTCTCCCTTACAGGATACAATCGCTCCCTTCCCCCTCTCCCCTCCCCTCTCTTTTCCCCCACCACAATCCATTTCAGCGTAATAAATTGGGGAAAATCCTACCAGCTTCAGTTCCTTCACGTTTTGATTCCCTAGACTCTGATTCTCAAAGGCCCTCCCGTGGAAATATCCTCCCCTCTTAAGTGAGGAATTTAGGATGCGTCTATTTGGTCCTCTACAGCATACTACAGAAGGATGTCGGTCAAAATGGCGTCGAAACTACACCGAGACTTTTTTTTAATGACTTGGATGTGTGTTTTATTTATTTATTTTCCTCCTAAGTTACGAGGGAAAAAAATTGATGGACGATTGTTTGAGGATTTTGGTGTTTTATGGTGGAATTTTTTTTTTGTTCATCAGTTGGTGGATATATAATTCAACCGGTCGAGTCATTACTAAAGACACAGTGCATCGTAACTCACCTTCACCTGTCCCCACGGTAGCCACTCATCACCCTCAGCCCGCTACACCTGAACGGCCAGCCATCCACTTACTGCCAATGTTCTCAAAGATTTGTACCCCGAAAAAATTTCCTCTCGATCGTCTGTTTATGGTAAGAACGACGGTGCCATCTTACTGTGAGAGTGCCACCTGTTGTCCTACAATCGCTGAGGTGAGGCACTATAATGCTGCCTCAAGCCTCCAGTTGGAAATTTGTCTTACGAGAGTTACTGAATCCAGCTCCATTGGCTTAAAATAACTTAAGATAGAATGAGTTTGTGATTAGTGTAGTGTGTGTAAAGTTCCATTAGGTTGACCTCGCTGATCTCCCGGGCCGTATTGGCAGTCTAATCTGAATTCAGGGTTCGACCCCCACTAGTAGAGGGTCCAGGTGGGATATTTCAGGATGAGTTGTTGACATGTAGGATGGGGGGGCCCCCATCTTGTTTACCTTTTGCTGGGAGATTCTGACGGCCGGTGTCACGACATGGCCGCCTAAGCCTACCAACACTGTGTTACGTGGCCCTGGGTGTGTTGAGTATATGTGGAGGGTGTTTAGCGGAGGTGTTGATGTGTACTCCACCAATGTGTGTTATACCTGTTTCAACTACACTGCTTAGAAATACACCCCCTACACCTGTCACACCCCCTACACCTGTCACACCCCCTACACCTGTCACTCCCCCTATAACTGTCACTCCCCCTATACCTGTCACTCCACTTACACCTGTCATTCCACTTACACCTGTCACTCCACTTACACCTGTCACTCCACTTACACCTGTCACTCCCCCTATACCTGTCACTCCCCCTATACCTGTCACTCCCCCTACACCTGTCACTCCCCCTATACCTGTCACTCCCCCTACACCTGTCACTCCCCCTACACCTGTCACTCCCCTTACACCTGTCACTCCCCCTACACCTGTCACTCCTACCCTACACACTGTCACTCCCCCTACACCTGTCACTCCCCTTACACCTGTCACTGATTTCACTCCTTGGAACTACCCCGCCTGTCTCACCTGTATACTCGCTGCAGTGTCACCTGTTAAATGACGCTAATTACAGGTGATCTACTCAACACCAACACATACTGTCATAAACAAACTCTACCGTGATATAGTTCAGGTTAACATGTATACAATACTAATAAATTGATATATAGGAAGTTATAGTGTAATTATATCCCATATTAATAAATCCTATAATTCATAATGTTAATGAAAATATTGTGTTATCTATAGTTATCTTCTGTATTGACACTTATCTCGTTATCACCTGCTAGTTTTTTCGTTATCAGCTATTAATCTTTTGTTTATATGCCTTGTTTATCTTATTGTGGTTTGTTTATTCCCGTGTTTGTGTTTAGTCTCTGCCGCTTGGGTTTTCTTTGTATTTTTGTCGTTATCGTATTTTTTCTTTCGTTATTTGTTGTTATTCTCTCTCTCTCTCTCTCTCTCTCTCTCTCTCTCTCTCTCTCTCTCTCTCTACTTTGTCTTCCTCTCATCATTTTTCTTCGTTATTTTTCGGTCCTGTGTTTCCTCTTTCGTTATTCTCCTTCTCTCTCACCTCCTCCTCCTCCTACATCTCTCAGTCTTATTATTAACCTCCTCCTTCTATTGTAAACTATCTCTAAGGCTACTGTTATCATCGTCCTGTAAACTATCTCTAAGGCTACTGTTATCATCGTCCTGTAAACTATCTCTAAGGCTACTGTTATCATCGTCCTGTAAACTATCTCTAAGGCTACTGTTATCATCGTCCTGTAAACTATCTCTAAGGCTACTGTTATCATCGTCCTGTAAACTATCTCTAAGGCTACTGTTATCATCGTCCTGTAAACTATCTCTAAGGCTACTGTTATCATCGTCCTGTAAACTATCTCTAAGGCTACTGTTATCATCGTCCTGTAAACTATCTCTAAGGCTACTGTTATCATCGTCCTGTAAACTATCTCTAAGGCTACTGTTATCATCGTCCTGTAAACTATCTCTAAGGCTACTGTTATCATCGTCCTGTAAACTATCTCTAAGGCTACTGTTATCATCGTCCTGTAAACTATCTCTAAGGCTACTGCATCATCGTCCTGTAAACTATCTCTATCATCATCGTCCTGTAAACTATCTCTAAGGCTACTGTTATCATCGTCCTGTAAACTATCTCTAAGGCTACTGTTATCATCGTCCTGTAAACTATCTCTAAGGCTACTGTTATCATCGTCCTGTAAACTATCTCTAAGGCTACTGTTATCATCGTCCTGTAAACTATCTCTAAGGCTACTGTTATCATCGTCCTGTAAACTATCTCTAAGGCTACTGTTATCATCGTCCTGTAAACTATCTCTAAGGCTACTGTTATCATCGTCCTGTAAACTATCTCTAAGGCTACTGTTATCATCGTCCTGTAAACTATCTATAAGGCTACTGTTATAATCACCCTAAAACGGCTCACAACGGCTGTACAGTCATGGAAATTTTTCATATATCATATAGCGATTAATTATGTATCGCTAAAGACTCGTAAAATAGTCGTATATAAAAAAAATATATAATTTACTATATATTACTAAACGAATATATATTAATTCTCATCGATACCAGAACTTAAGATGTTGAAGAAGAGTTAATTGATATTGACATTTAATTAATTTATGGTAACCAGCTCTTAATTAGCGTGTATCGGACTGCCTTTCTTAGACAACCCTTGAAAGACCTGTTCATTATAGCAAGAAAATATATAATTTTTTTTTTAAGTCATCAAAGGTTAGTGTAATTAATAGAAGGAATTTGTTTGGACTGTCTTTAATCCACTTATAATACTTGAGTTAATTATTTTATGGGTATTTATAATTAGACCAGTTTATTTTTATTATTATTGTACAGTTAAATTACATAGTTCAGTTAAGAATATTTGGAATTAATTAGGAAATCCACTTAATACAGTTATGTTTTAAGTGGTACAATTCATTATTCAAGTGAGATTCTTAATTTACCACTTACGGGACAAAAAAAATTTAAGTGGTTCAAACAGAAATGGTGAAAGAGTTAGTTTTATTTATATTACCACCTGTAAATTATATTAATCATTAACACCATCAAAAAAAAACCCTAAATGCTAAACATGACTCTGTATTTTTACTACTGAAATGTATCACTTTACATTACAAGATACTGTAACTAATATTTACTTGTCTTATAAAGGTATTCAACTCACGGCCGAGAGATCACTGTACCTGCATACTAGACCTGATTTTGTACCTGTATTTACGAGTTAAGTTTATTTTTTCTAATTTACGATAAATGTAAGTAATTTTCTAGTCTTGTGTCGTGTAAGTTTACTAGTTATTACACCACAGAAATAACGTATAAATTACACCGTATATTAGTGTATGTGTATATAGAAATACATAATATACAACACCTATTATAACAGCTGGATGGTGTATTATTATGTATGAGTGTTATTAAATGTATACTTAAGCCGTTCAGTAGGATTACACACTCCAGATAATACATACATACATACATACATACATACATACATACATACATACATACATACAAAGGAACATTACGTTATTATTAGCAATGTATTTCCTCTTTGTAAAATATCAAAATCTATGAAACCGTAAAATTCTCAGTGATTTACAAAGGCCTATTTTGGACGAAGGTACGCGGACTTACGACTAATTGTGTCTGGAATAATTACCCACTTAACGAGGTACTTGGAGAACTACTGAGAGACATATTTAATACGTTCTGGATATCTTCACGTTATATTAGATTGAAGAAGAAATTGTCTTATTGTTAAGTAACGTGAAATAGCAAAGAGGATATCTAACAGTGAATATATTAAAGATTGATATCTCGATACTGCAATAGGTCTTCAGCACTAAATAGCAAGGATAGCAGGATAGCCGTGCCATTGTAAGATTTGGATTTGAATTTGATATCTCGACCTAGGCGGAAAATACACGGTTCTAGATGACACAGTAATACTAAACACGTTAATTTTCCCCATATTTTACTTTACTATCAATTACAAAATTAAAATACTTTACTACAAAAATAAAAATTAACTATTTTTGTACTTAAATTTTTTTAGATTCTATTAATTATTATAATGAGACTAACACGAACATTCTATCATAAATTTACATTATTCTTATTATTATTAACGGGAGTATTAAATTATTCTACGGGCTTTAAATATCCTGAAACACGCTTTAAAAATAAGTTCATTTAAATGCCATAAACAAAGGCGAGTTATTTAATGTCACAAGAACAAGAATTTTAATTACCCAAAGAAAAAAAAATAATTGTCTTGGAAATTCTGTAAAATATTAACTTGCATGTCCTAAAATATTAACTTACATGTCCTAAAATATTAACTTACATGTCCTAATAAGACACATCTCCCGTTCACCATAAAAGGATTTCACAATCTGTTTATTGGGCTTACCTGGAACACGAGGACAGGTAACACCCTCTACCTGGCCCACATTACAGGTAAGGAAGAAATGTTTAATCAATTACAAACATCAAGAGGATTTACTAAACGCCTCAACCCTTACTGAGGACATTATAAATCAAGAAATCGACTTCATATTCATTTGTGTTTTTGAGTGGTATTTTATTTTTTACTTCAGGAAGAAAAAAATTTTGTTTACGTCATAGCGATGGAAAGAAAAGATGGTAATATTAATGAGAAGAAGAAGAAGGAAGGAAGAAAAGCTGAAGAAAGAAGAAAAATAGAAGCAGATGATGAAAGAAGAGAAAAAGAAGAAAAACAAATAAGTTGCAGGTGAATAAAATAAAAAGCAGAAACAGAAGAAAGAAAAACAAACAAGAAAGAAAGAATACTAAGAAAAATAAAGAAAACCAGAATAATCTCTCCATTATGACCAAATATTAATAACTAAAACTAAGTAAATGAATGAATAAAACCCTGAAGAAACTGACCTCTTTAAATGGGTGTGTGTTATGTCTCTCTTGGCCGGACTCCCTCACTTCAAGTAATTATTTCAACCACGAGAAGTTTTTATCGTCTTCCCTTGTGTTGTCTTCAGCTGTCCTTGAGGTGTTACTAGGTCAAACTTGAGACATATTTTGAGTTGTAACTTTAAGGATGAGGTTGGCTTACGTATATTTAGGGAACATTTAAAGACAGATTATAGATATGTCCCGATTTAAGTATATTTACATATAACCTAAGATGATTTTTGCTATGCCTTAATTCAAAGTTTAGGTTATTTTTTATATGAATATCAGAGTAATTTTTTTCAAAGTGGTGTTACGTATTGATATTAATTACAGGCGATAATGGAAAACGAATTAATCTTTTCCATCTCCTTAAGTGGGAAACTAAAAATTCCATTTAAATACCTACAGTAGAGGCCAATGAAAACAAAATCAGTTATTTTTGTTTCTTCTCATTAAACTGCCTTTCGAGTTTCCTCCTAATATAGCTCATAAATACAGCTAATATAACGTCAATTATAATATATCCCGCCTATATTATGAGAGCTGGAAATATACCTACAATAATACAAAAATATATCCCTCTTATATAATGAATGGGGTAATTATATAGATGGTTAAAAGCCTAATTTAGATATACCGAAAACTATAGAAATTTATATATGGCGAATTAAACCCGAATTGGCAGTACCGCTAAGACAAAACAAGTCTACGGTTATCCCCATCAATTGCCACGATAACTAGAATTTTTTTTTCAAGTTCGTAAAATATTTAAAACAGGGAATTGAAACTTGGGAGTAAATGGTTATCCTTTAAATGCTACCAAGATAACACAGATTGATAACACGGCCAAGATAACATGTTTTTTTTGTTATCTTCGTCTTGTTTACAGTTTGGGATAACCAGTCAAAATAAACAATACTTGTGGTGGGGGTATGGTGTCGATAGTGGTAGTGGTGGCAATAAGACATGGTAATGATGGTGATGATAGTGGTAGGTATGGTGTCGGTGGTGATAGTGATATTTATGCCGGTGGTAGGTATGGTGTCGGTGGTGATGGTAGTATTTTTGGTGCTAGTGAATATGGTATCGATGGTGGTAGTAGTAGTGATGATGATAGTGGTAGTGATGGTAGTTGCAGGCTAGTACAGAAAGAAAGTATAAGATATCAAACCATCTCCGGGCGGCTTGATTGCTTGTGGTACGAGTTAGTTATCCAATTTAAGACTTCCTACGGCAATAATTTTCAGAATACCTTAAGAGACAATAAATAACTCCAGATGTCTACGTGAAGGTGATAAGATGATATTTTGATAGTTCTAGTGTACAGGAGTTAGTACACTTTCTTCAGGTACGATAGTTTACTACCTGAGGACTCGGTATGTCTATCGATTCAAAATCCCAGAGGCTATTCTAGTGTCGACAGTTCTGCCATTTTCCCCACTTGAGTATCTAGAAAGAGAATCACTTAATACTCACTAGTGATTCTTGTAAGTGTCTATAATGTCATTTCCCCACTACATGAGAATCCTGTAGATGTTTATATTATTGTATAAATGAATCTGGTAAAAGTTTAATTCAATGGTAGTGTGTGATACAGGTCCTTTGTAGTCTAATGCCTCACACGACACGACACGCTAGGTGAGAGACTCTATATTGTGAATAATCTGAAAACAAAAAACATGCTCAAATCAACATAGGAACAAATATGAAAAAATTACCACTGTAAATAAAAACTCCATACATACTGAATTATTAACCAAACAGAAATAAAAACATCCATACATACAAAAAATGCCCATACATACAGAGTGAATAAAAGCGACAATGCCTTAAAAATGTTCTTATATTAAAAAAAAATCCCAAACAAAAATTATACCTCAGATACAATAATAATAAAAGCAAAAATACCCACGAAAATACTAATACAAACAGAAGACTATCGGCATTATGTAGCATTGAGTTCCATATAGGTAATGTATATAAATTGAGTATATGTATATAAAAGCAAAGACAAAATAGTAAATAACTTTTCCATCACTTTTTATTTATCTATTTATATGTTTTTGTCTATCTGCTTGTATATATCTTTCTATCAACTCATATATCTACTTATATATATATTTATCTATCCAATTATAATTATCTACTTACAACGTAAACAAAAAAGTCACTACGTCATGACTTTTCGGTATTTTCGCTGTTTGTATCCATGACTTGTTTATTTTGTTTTCGTAGTTTACATAATAATTTATCTCAAAAGTTCAGGTAAACAAAAAAAAACCCTGGAAATAATCGATACACATGGTTTAAAATTATTAACACAGGTACCAGGTGTTTTTAATTAACGTAAGATTAATAGTTATAAGTATTAAGGTTTCTTGTTGGAGTTAAAATATGCTAAATATATGTTAATTGATATAGTTTGTGTAAATGTGTTAGTTAATATAGCTTGTGTTAATTATTATTTTTGGTGTAGTTTGATATATGCAAATTTATATTATTTATTGTTTAATATCCTCATATGTAAATTATGCTTGATATATAATTTAGTATATGTATAGTGAAACCTCTATTCAACGGACTCTTTGTGGAGGAATGTCTGTTATATCAAGTGTCCGTTAGATGTGAGGACCTCCATCTAACGGACTGTATGGAGAGAACAGTCCGTTAGGTTTCACTGTAAATTCGTCACTTATTACTGTGCCTAAAGCCTTGCTTCACCACTCTAGCAGGTTAAAACATAATAGACTTTTACACTCATATATGACGAAGTATTCTCAAAGTATATAAAACAAATGTTGAAAATATAAAATAATTTCAATGTGAACGTTATCAACTTGTCTCGATTATTATTATTATTATTATTATTATTATTATTATTCGTTAGATAATTAGGAAATTTTAAAGTGTTGAGAAAATTCGTATTATTAAGTGTAATGTCTTGAAAATAGACCTAAATATATATTACAGGTATATATTGTATTAACTAATTCATCGTAAAGTGTGTATATATATATATATATATATATATATATATATATATATATATATATATATATATATATATATATATATATATATATATATATATATATATATATATATATATATATATATATATATATATATATATATATATATATATATATATACATATATACTGTAGTCCTGTAGTCCTGTAGTGAATGTCGACTTACGGACCTACAGAATCTCGCTTGGTTTTTACATCATTTGGTCACGTATAATGCATAGTGCATGACAGTGTGTATTCGCTAGCTGTTGTACATGTTTTAATTTTTCATGATATTTCCTGAGGAGTTTTGGATGGCGTCTTGTAAATATTTTCAATGGAGATTAGCCCAGCAAAAAAATAAAAATAATAGAAAACGAACCGAAAACAAAATCAAGAGTAAGAAATTTTATTTATGTTGTGTTGTCGAAGTAAGAGATACAATTGAGACCCTGCAATTGTGTGTAAATGAGGCAGAAAGCCAGATCAGCAACCTGGGACTTGGTCACAATTTTTGTGATGCCATATGGCAGCAGGGTCTACCATTAGACAACACATTATGCCTCCAGTATCTTTCCAGGCGGTAGTACTTGCATGTTTAATGACTGCCTGTTACCTATTTGGTTATATTGTGGGTAATACATAAAATAATAGCGCCTGAAGTAATGTAGCTTCTAACATTTGTCTTTGGGTTCATTATTCCCGGTCATATACTGTATATAAGAGTAATGCATGACGTCAAATAACTCACAGCTTTTTTACTTTTTTTTACCCATGATGATACATAATATTCGTGCATGACTTCGTGCGGGTTTACAATTTTCCCTCGAGTACATATCACCCGAAGATAAGTGCGTGACGTAGAGTGGTCGCTTACAACCTGTTCTTTGTTTTAGTTGTCGCGGTAGTGCATGACATGGCCGGAAAAGAGGCTGTGATGGTTGGTGACATGTAATTGGGGTTAGGATAAGCTATCGATAATGATAAACCGTAAGTTGATTTGACCTAGGATAACCCAATAAGGTTGTTTAGTGAGCCTTGGGTGAGAATCTACGGGTATAATAGCTGGCAGTTTTGTGATAGTTAGTCGTCGTGTGGGGTCAGTCCTAGCAAGGTTGTCCAAGTATTTAGGAAAAGTAGCTGGAACTAATTAATTGTAGTGTTATTTTTATTTTTTTCTATCCTGTATAGGAAATTTTAACTACTTTGACTTGTTATCACTGTATTGCCTTTATTATTAATCAAGAAGTATGAATTTTATATCTTTTCCGTGAATAATAAAAGTTTAATTATTGTTACATCTAAAAATACTGAAAAAAATAATCGTGTTTGGCTGAATTTTAAAAGTAATTGGTTTAAAAAAATGTTCACAGGAGCACTAAGGTGTTTTTAGAGTTAAAATTCTATTAAAAAAATCGCATAAATGTCTTACAGTGTTGGTCATCATTATTATCGTATTTAGTTCATAAACCTTAACTTGGTCTTTGTGTGTGTGAGTGTGTTTTGTACTCAGTAACACAGGCAGCAGTAGGTAAGGTTGTTAACTCAGGACTTACAGGGTACGGTTATACACTGAACTAGCTGGTTCATATATGTTTTACACTGAACTAACTGGTTCATATATGTTATACACTGAACTAACTGGTTCATATATGCTATACACTGAACTAACTGGTTCATATATGTTATACACTGAACTAACTGGTTCATATATGTTATACACTGAACTAACTGGTTCATATATGCTATACACTGAACTAACTGGTTCATATATGCTATACACTGAACTAACTGGTTCATATATGTTATACACTGAACTAACTGGTTCTGCTATACAACTAACTGTTCATATATACACTGAACTAACTGGTTCATATATGCTATACACTGAACTAACTGGTTCATATATGTTATACACTGAACTAACTGGTTCATATATGCTATACACTGAACTAACTGGTTCATATATGCTATACACTGAACTAAGTGGTTCATATATGTTATACACTGAACTAACTGGTTCATATATGCTATACACTGAACTAACTGGTTCATATATGCTATACACTGACCTAACTGGTTCATATATGCTTTACACTGAACTAACTGGTTCATATATGCTATACACTGAACTAATGGTACACTCATATATGCTATACACTGACCTAACTGGTTCATATATGCTTTACACTGAACTAACTGGTTCATATATGCTATACACTGAACTAACTGGTTCATATATGCTATACACTGAACTAAGTGGTTCATATATGTTTTACACTGAACTAACTGGTTATATGCTATACACTGACCTAACTGGTTCATATATGCTTTACACTGAACTAACTGGTTCATATATGCTATACACTGAACTAACTGGTTCATATATGCTTTACACTGAACTAACTGGTTCATATATGCTATACACTGACCTAACTGGTTCATATATGCTTTACACTGAACTAACTGGTTCATATATGCTATACACTGAACTAACAAGCTCTGATCTGTTGTATATTGAGCTAATTAAACCTTATCAAGAAACCAAAATTATACGCAATAAAAACAATGAAACTAAGATTTTTTTCGACAATAACAATAAAACCTCAGTGGGATAAAATAAAAATAAAATATTCATCACGCATATAAAAAAAATTTACAAACTTAGTCCAAAAGAAAAAAAAGATTAATTATTACTATAGAACAAGTGTGGTAACACAGCCTGGCAGAGGGAGTATAGTTTTCTCCTACACACAACCCGTATATATGATCCTTGGATAAATACTTAATATATACTAATTTATTTTTTATAGATTTGGTAATGTTGTTGATTTAGATTCTGGTGTGTATTTTTTGGGGGTATAATTGGTGTCATTTCTTGTTTGGCGTATTTTGTTTTATTTTGCGTATTTTGTGTTTTATTTGCGTATTTTGTATTTTACTTTCGTATTTTTGTTTTATTTGCGTGTTTTTGTTTTAGTTGCGTATTTTGTATTTTATTTGCGTATTTTGTGTTTAATTTGCGTATATGATCATCGCTTATTTGAACTTTTGTTTCATCTTTGCGTATTTTTTCTTATCAACGCCTTTTTTTTTACATCTTATAAGCGTATTATTTGTCATTATAATGTTGGATGTGTAGCTTGTCAACGTATTTAATGTAATTTATTTGTATATTTTATTTTCCTTTATTTGCGTAATATTTCTTGTCAGCGTATTTGTGTTGCCTTTTTTGAGTTGCGTCATTTTCAAATTTGTTTATAGTTGCGTCTTCTCGTGAATACGTATTTTGAACTTATTCTTATTTGAGTGTAATGTGATGTGTCATCCTATTTGCATAATATGTGTCATGTCGTTGTGTGTCATGTCGTTGTCATGTCGTTGTGTCATCTCGCTGTGTCATCTCGCTGTGTCATCTCATTGTGTCATCTCGTGTCAAATCTATCTGCGTATTTTCCATCTTTTCTCACTCTTGTGTTTGTTGTTTCATCTCGTTTGCGTATTGCGTTTCATCTGTTTCCGTATTATCTGTCCTGTTCTTATTTTTATAATCTCTTATTTATTAAAGTAATCATGACAGTAAGACCCGTTTTTATAGGTAGGGGGGGGGAGAGTCTCAGTTTCCTGTACAACATTTTATTAATTACACACACACACACACACACACACACAGTACAGTTAAACTTGATATAAAGGACAGTTCCATTATCATACAGTAAAACCCGGTATATAAGCGTGTTTTAGTTATGGCTTATGTTATGTTATTTCCTGCGTTCCTGCTCTCATTACATGGTTTGTATATTGCAAAGGTGTACAGTGTGTATGTAATAATGATAATAATAATAATAATTAACGGTTTATTGAAAGAGCTTGGCAGCCAGAAGGCTGAAAATATACAGTTACATATTTGGGGAATGGGTTACGAATTACAGATAATATACAAGTAACATAAGTGACACAAATAAGACATATAATAACTAGATGGGGAAAAGCTCAAACTACAGCACATTTCAACATAGTGACAGTGCAAGAAGTAGTGTTTACTGGGAGTGAATACACTGATTTATGACAAGTTATTGATAATTTTTACAATGGTTGGGACTGGGCTGTTCTTATAGCGATCAGTTCGTGCACGTATGGGCTGGATGCGGTTGTGGTGTCGAACAGCAATTCTCGGACTAGGGCTCCCAGGTGGTAGTAGGAGCCGGTGTCGGGGATGGTGTAGAAGCTTCTTACCAAATTTGCAGATGAGGTCGTGGTGATGGTCAGTGATGTGTGTGTGTGTGTGTGTGTGTGTGTTGATTTATTATTATTATTATTATTGTTGTCATTAACGGCTCATTTATCTTAACAAGTTAGCATTAATATAATTGTATTTAACACATCAGCCACTGTTCGACCCTGTCTAGCTCCTCCCTATGGTCGACGGACTCAGCTAACATCTTATCTCCATCGACCATGTCTGGCTTCTCCCTCGTTGTTATTTAGCTGCTGATGGACTAACATAACCTCTGTCTCCCCGTGTAGCTGTTTTAGTTATATACGAGCGTTTTGTTCTTCATTCTCGACCTAACATTTGTTTCTACAGCAATATGTTTTTTTCTATATATTAAGCCCGTTTCTTGGTCGTCTGTGGGGGTCGGTATTAGTCCCCCGTGTGTTGTGTCAGAATTCCTGTGTTTGTTTTGCTTTCCTCTGGATCCTTTATTCTTCCTCTGACCTTTTTCTACCCTCCAGTGACTTGTATTCTCCTCTGGCATTTTCTCCAAGGAATGTCTCCTAATCTTACTACCTGGTATGTTGTGCGTCAGTTCTCAGAGGACCTTTTTGCCGTTCTCGTGACGACCTCTTCCCAGTTTACTCGGGATCATTTTATTCCCCTGTGACCTCTCGCTCCTGATCCGCGGCCCACACAAGCACAGGATAACACGTGTATGAGCGCCTGTGTCAGGAAAAAAAAATTCCTGAAGATTTTTCTCGTTTATCCATTAACCTGAGCGTTCTTCTGAATGTTACTGACTGTCCTCTTATTTTTCTGAAGTGTTCTCCTGTGTGCTGCTACCCATGCTTAGGTTCTAAAGTGTTCTTTCTTCCAAATTTTTGTCATCCAACTAGTATGTGTTTTCCAATCATCATTTATAATATGTTTAAGCTCTCAAACAAAATAAATTAATAAAGAGATCTCCTGATGATCACACACACACACACACACACACACACACACACACACACACACATACATACACACACAGTAACTCACAAATCGAATAACTTCTTCTTAGACCTCCGTGTGAAGTAATTTGCAACAATACACACAGTTGTAATCCAGTCAAATAAATTAACCTTCCCCCTTCCCCCTTCCTTCCTTCCTTCCTTCCTTCCTTCCTTCCTTCCTTCCTTCCTTCCTCACCCTCCTCCATTCTTACCTCCTCTAGTATAACGTGATTCCTCCCTCCGGCAAATACAACTTTTCTAATAGATAAGGGAAGGGGGAAGCCTTTAGAAGGTGTCCTTGAGAGAGTAAGTGGTATGCAAATTAAGTCCCCCCCCCCCACCCTCCGCTCTCTCTCTCTCTCCCTCTCTCTCTCCATAATTACTGCCCGGGGGTCGGGGGAGGGGGGTGGGTGAGTAAGAGTCGGTAGTATTGTTGTTATTTAGTTATTTAGTGTCTGAGATGATGTTGCATTTTCGACTTTTAAAATGCACAGAGATATACAATATTGGGTAAATTATTTAAAAAAAAGGGAAGATAATGATGAGGGACTACTTGAATGTTGTCCAAATAGCTGTGTTTTTCCTGTGAGGGCTATTATGTTTGTCTTCCTCTTATTATCATTTTTTCCATCCACCCATCCATCCATCTCTCTCTCTCTCTCTCTCTCTCTCTCTCTCTCTCTCAAAAGTTCTCCTTCTTTCACCGCCGTAATTTAGTTTTCTCCACTAAAAAAACAAAAACACAAAGGCTTTAATTTGCTAAAACATTTTCTTTACTTATCGTTATATATCCTTTCTTAATTCACTTTCCCTAATATATTTAATATGATCAATTCGTATGTGTGTAAAATAATAATAATAATAATAATAATAATAATAATAATAATAATAATAATAATAATAATAATAATAATAATAATAATAAACGGTTTATTAATAGAGTTGCAGCCGGTGGTTGAAAATATACAAACTTACATTTGATTTAGACATACTAATATCCGTTCAATACATTTAAAGGGCTGTACAGTACATAAATCAGGAACTGTTTATTATTTTAACAATAGATGGGATGGTGCTATTCTTATATCTATCAGTGCGGGCTCTTA
>NW_024731369.1:0-11093 GCF_018991925.1 Homarus americanus | reverse complement strand
ATATGTAGTGATGATGGATGGTGTTATATGTAGTGATGATAGGTGGATGTTATATGTTGTGATGATGGGTGGTGTTATATGTAGTGATGATGGATGTTGTTATATGTAGTGATGATAGGTGGAGTTATATGTAGTGATGATGGATGGTGTTATATGTAGTGATGATGGATGTTGTTATATGTAGTGATGATAGGTGGAGTTATATGTAGTGATGATGGATGGTGTTATATGTAGTGATGATGGATGCAGTGTTATATGGTGATGATGGATGTTGTTATATGTAGTGATGATAGGTGGTGTTATATGTAGTGATGATGGATGGTGTTATATGTAGTGATGATGGATGTTGTTATATGCCGTGATGGATGATGTTATATGTAGTGATGATGGGTGGTGTTATATGTAGTGATGATGGGTGGGTGTTATATGTAGTGATGATGGATGTTGTTATATGTAGTGATGATGGATGGTGTTTTATGTCGTATAATGGATGGTGTTATATATAGTGATGATGGTTGGTGTTATATAGTGATGATGGGTGGTGTTATATGTAGTGATGATGGTGGTGTATAGTGATGATGGATGTTGTTATATGTAGTGATGATGGATGATGTTTTATGTCGATTTGGATGGTGTTATATATAGTGATGATGGTTGGTGTTATATGTAGTGATGATGGAAGGTGTTTATGTAGTGATGATGGATGTTGTTATATGTAGTGATGATAGGTGGAGTTATATGTAGTGATGATGGATGGTGTTATATGTAGTGATGATGGATGGTGTTATATGTAGTGATGATGGATGTTGTTATATGTAGTGATGATAGGTGGTGTTATATGTAGTGATGATGGATGGTGTTATATGTAGTGATGATGGATGTTGTTATATGCCGTGATGATGGATGATGTTATATGTAGTGATGATGGGTGGTGTTATATGTTGTGATGATGGGTGGTGTTATATGTAGTGATGATGGAGGTTGTTATATGTAGTGATGATGGATGGTGTTTTATGTCGTGATAATGGATGGTGTTATATATAGTGATGATGGTTGGTGTTATATGTAGTGATGATGGAAGGTGTTTATGTAGTGATGATGGATGGTGTTATATATAGTGATGATGGATGTTGTTATATGTAGTGATGATGGATGGTGTTATATTTCGTGATGATGGATGGTGTTATATGTACTGATGATTGGTGGATGTTATATGTAGTGATGATGGGTGGTGTTACATGTAGTGATGCTGGATGTTCTTATATGTCGTGATGATGGATGGTGTTATATGTAGTGATGATGGGTGGATATTATTTATAGTGATGGATGGTGTTATATGTAGTGATGATGGAAGGTGTTATATGTAGTGATGATGGAAGGTGTTATATGTAGTGATGATGGAAGGTGTTATATGTAGTGATGATGGATGGTGTTATATGTCGTGCTGATGGATGGTGTTATATGTCGTGATGATGGATGGTGTTATATGTAGTGATGATAGGTGGATGTTATTTATAGTGAAGGATGGTGTTATATGTAGTGATGATGGAAGGTGTTATATGTAGTGATGATGAATGGTGTTATATGTAGTGATGATGGATGGTGTTATATGTAGTGATGATGGGTGGTGTGATATGTAGTGATGATGGATGGTGTTATATGTAGTGATGATGGATGATGTTATATGTAGTGATGATGGAAGGTGTTATATGTAGTGATGATGGAAGGTGTTATATGTAGTGATGCTGGATGTGTTATATGTAGTGATGATGGATGGTGTTATATGTCGTGCTGATGGATGGTGTTATATGTCGTGATGATGGATGGTGTTATATGTAGTGATGATGGTGATGTTATTTAGTGAAGGATGGTGCGTTATATATAGTGATGATGGAAGGTGTTATATGGTGATGATATTGGTGTTATATGTAGTGATGATGGATGGTGTTATATGTAGTGATGATGGGTGTGTTATATGTAGTGATGATGGATGTTGTTATATGTAGTGATGATGGATGGTGTTATGTAATGATGATGGATGGTGTTATATGTAGTGATGATGGATGGTGTTGTATGTCGATGATGGATGATGTGTTATATGTAGTGATGATGGGTGGTGTTATATGTAGTGATGATGGGTGGTGTTATATGTAGTGAAGATGGATGTTGTTATATGTAGTGATGATTGGTGGATGTTATATATAGTGATGGATGGTGTTATATATTGTGATGATGGATGGTGTTATATGTAGTGATGATGGATGGTGTTATATATAGTGATGATGGATGTTGTTATATGTAGTGATGATGGATGGTGTTATATGTCGTGATGAATGATGGTGTTATATGTAGTGATGATTGGTGGATGTTATATATAGTGATGGATGGTGTTATATGTAGTTATGATGGGTGGTGTTATATGTGGTGATGATGGATGTTGTTATATATAGTGATGATGGATGGTGTTATATGTAGTAATGATGGGTGGTGTTATATGTAGTGATGATGGGTGGTGTTATATATAGTGATGATGGATGGTGTTACATGTAGTGATGATGGACCCAGGACCAGGTGACAGTATTCCCCGCACAACCCTTCATGGGTAGTGATGGTGGGAGCTGTCATCTCGACCCTTGACTGAACTTGAATACAGCTACGAATATGGCTATAACTATGGCTGCCCTCACCCATCCTGGGAGGTGGAGAATGGCACCATCCGTTAGGCGCCGACGGAAGGTATCAGAACCCACTGACTGGGAAGGGCGAGGAATCCCCCCATCCCCCTCCCCATTCCCCACCCCATCCTCGCCCATCCTGGAAGGTGGTGAATGGTACCATCCACCAATTGCCAACGGAAGGTATCAGTACCCACCGACTGGGAAGGGCGTGGAATCCCCCCCATCCCCCACCCCATCCTTGCCCATCCTGGGAGGTCGAGAATGGGAAGGGGGTGGAATCCACCCTTCCCATCCCCCACCCCCCCCTCATCCCCAACTCCATCCTCGCCCATCCTGGGAGGTGGTGAACAGTACCATCCGTCAGTCGCCGACGGAAGGGTAATCAGGACTCACCGACTGGGAAGGGCGTGGACCCCCCCAACCACCAACCTATCCTCTCCCATCCTGGAAGGTATCAGGACCCAACGACAAGGAAGGGCAATTGGTGGATGGTACCATTCACCAACTCCCAGGACGGGCGAGGAAGGGGTTGGCAGTGGGGGATGGGGGCGGATTCTACGCCCTTCCTAGTCGGTGGGTCCTGATACCTTCCGTCGGCGACTGACGGATGGTACCATTCTCCACCTCCCACGATGGGTGTGGATGAGATGGATTTTTTGGGGGGGTGGATGAGGGGGGGGGGTGGATTCCACGCCCTTCCCGGGCGGTGGGCCCTGATACCTTCCGTTGGCATCTGGTGGATGGTACCATTCACCACCTCCGAGGATGGGTGAGGATGGGATGGGGGATGGTGGAGGATGGAGGGGATTCCACGCCCTTCCCAGTCGGTGGGTCCTGATACCTTCCGTTGGCAATTGGTGGATGGTACTATTCACCACCTCCCAGGATGGGAGGAAGGGATGGTGGAGGATGGAGGGGATTCCACGCCCTTTCCCCAGTCGGTGGGTCCTGATACCTTCTGCTGGTACTGGTGGATGGTAATTATTCACCTTCACTCCCCAGGATGGGCGAGGAAGCGATGTAAATTCCACGCCTTCTCGCAATGGTGGGTCCTGATACCTTCCGTCGGCGCCTAACGGATGGTGCGCCATTCTCCACCGTGCTGTGTGTGACAGGGACGATTTTTATTTATCATTTTTTTTTGTGGGGTTCCACGCCCTTCCCCAGAAGTCGGTGGGTCCTGATACCTTCCGTTGCCAACTACCGGATGGTACCATTCTCCACCTCCAAGGATGGGTGTGGATGGGTGATGGGGGGGATTCCACACCCTTCCCAGTCGGTGGGTCCTGAAACCTTCCGTTGCCAACTACCGGATGGTACCATTCTCCACCTCCCAGGATGGGTGTGGATGGGGGATGGGGGGATTCCACGCCCTTCCCAGTCGGTGGGTCCTGATACCTTCCGTTGCCAACTACCGGATGGTACCATTCTCCACCTCCCAGGATGGGTGAGGATAGGGATGGTGGTATTCCCACGTCTTCCCAGTTTGTGGTCCTGGATACCGTCCGTCGGCGCCTTACGGATGGTGCCATTCTCTACCCCCGGGTGATGATGGATTTTTTTTTTTTTTTTTTTTTCGGGGATTCCACGCCCTTCCCAGTCGGTGGGTCCTGATACCTTCCGTTGGCAATTGGTGGATGGTACCATTCACCACCTCCCAGGATGGGCGAGGATGGGGTGGGGGATGGGGGGTGTTCCACGCCGTTCCCAGTCGGTGGGTCCTGATACCTTCCATCGGCGCCTTACGGACGGTGCCATTCTCCATCTCCCAGGATTGATTTTTTATTTTGCCGTTTGCAGCGGCTACTTTATTGTGCACCCCACACTCATCCTGTGAGCGGTAGCGCAAAAGGATTACAGAGTAGGGTTTACTAAGGGTCATAATAATTAACCCCCGTTGTCAGGATATTATGGCAGTGAATGTTACACAGTGTTTCATTTACATTATTTGTTGAGTTCTATACATAAAGGGTAACTTATTCACAAATGCGTGAGTACAGGCGTGTGAGGCAGTATGTCTGGCCTCACACTTTGTTATTCACATTTACGTGGGAGGTATTCAAGCACATTGCGTATTTGGTTCTGTACATGAGAATTGATATAGTTACTAAGTGCAAAAAAGTGGATACAATCTTAATATGTCGGCTATCTTGCCATTAGAGATGAAGTGTTGTGCCATTTCACACACAGTGTGCTTGGACCTGTCCCTAAAAGGTTCTATCTTCACACAGTCGAGGACGTAGTGTTCAAGTGTGTGGCCATATGTATGGCCACACACTTTACATTTAGTTTTGTTTACATCTGCTTGAGGAACATACTGCCAAAGGTACTTATATCCTAACCTTAATCTAGCGGTTACAACATCTTGTAATCTAGTGATCTTGTTACTTGCTCCATATACATGTTTCACTTGATACATCTCATCATGGTAACCTATGGATCAACTAGTGCCTGTTTGCACTTGTCTACTTGCGTCAAACTCATCAATAAGTTCTTTCCTAATTACAGTTTTAAGGGTTCTTTTTGACAGACCCAAATTGCATTCAACGGTGTCTTTGTTAGTCGCGAGTTTGGCGAGGGCATCAACTCTGTCATGTTTTATGAGGCCTATGTGAGAGGGGATCCACAACAGTTTGACCCTGACACCCCGGTCAACAAGGCACGCATATTTGTGTCTGGCTTCAGAGACAAGAGCGTGACAACCTGAGTCGAGGGTACCAAGGGCAAGTAGTGAGGATAGAGAGTCAGTGATGATGAGACTGTCAGTAACAGTGGTTTCAATGAATTTAATAGCTGTGAGTATGGCAACTAATTCAGTTTGTAGAGTGGATGCCCAGTTGTTAATTCTAACTCCTTTCTCAATTATATTACCGTCACGTTGAGTCACAACAATAGCACTTCCAGCCCTCCCATAGGCGGTGTTTAGAGATCCATCAGTGTAGATGGTCTGTGTGATATTACCATCAGTCTGTAGAGTGTGTATGTGCTCAAGAGCTCTCAATTTGGCAGTGTGTTGGAGATAAATGCTTTGAATAATTAATTTTTTAGGCGGATTCGTCGGTATTGTGATATCGAAGGGAACTGTCCGCCAGGGTGGCAGGAAGCGCTGTTGTGTCTCAACTTTGTACAGGTGGTCTAGTCCAAACATCTTCATATGTGTAGCTGTAGTTTGGATCCATTTAGACTCAGTAGTCCCATGGTTCATACATTCTAGCAATTTTAAGGAAACAATGTTATCAGGATCACCACGCAGAAGCCTCAGGGCTATCATGATGTTGACTTCAATTATTCTATCTTTAACACTGGGTATACCTAGTTCTTTCCTCATATTAAGTACTTTAGTGCTCATGGGACATCCTAGAATAATTCTGAGGGCTTTATTTTGCATTTTCTCGAGCTTGTCAACGCCTTTCCCGTCACGAATGACCAGGGCTGGTGCGTGGTAATCTATCAGAGATCTTATATAGCCTTGGTACATTGTTTTAACAATTTTAATATTAGCACCATAGTGCGGGCTGTACCCCGCTACACTTCTAAGAGGTCTCAGTCTGTCAGTTCATTGGCGGGTTAGCTGTTGTGTGGCAGGTAGGGTACAAGGGACGGAAACACCAGGATATTTAAAAGAAGAAACATAGTCAATAGTGTTGTTACCTATCTTGAACTTGGCGGGGCCGCGTTTGCGGTTACCAGCTTGTTTGTTGAACACCTTAGTTTTCTCAGTGGAGATAATAAGACCGAGGTGTTCACAGGCTGCGTATACATGGTTCAGGGTGGATTGCATTTCACGATGAGTTTTAGTATGTATAAGAATATCATCAGCATAGCTGATTGAGATATTGCTGGGGTTGTCTGGTATTAAATTTCCCAGGATGGGTGTGGATGGGGGACGGGATTTTTTTTCTTTTTTTTATTTATTATTATTTTGGGGGGGGGGGGGTCCACACCCTTCCCAGTCGGTGGGTCCTGATACCTTCCGTTGCCAACTACCGGATGGTACCATTCTCCAGACACAACACAGGTAGCATCAACAATAAAGGTAAGGACTCACATGGTATTCAGTGCTAAGTAAAGGTATTTGTACACCTCAAAGACCAGTGTTGTGGTATTACAGCCTGCTTACACTCTGTCCATGTGTGTGTGTGTGTGTGTGTGTGTGTGTGTGTGTGTGAGAGAGAGAGAGAGAGAGAGAGAGAGCATCCGTGCTTATCCACACCTTGACAAACAGTACAACACTCAATCATTACCAGACATTAACTCTACAGGTGTACACACGGAGATGCACGTTTTCAGGTGACGAGGCTAGGTACAGGTATAACGCCAGCCAGGTAGATTAATTAACTCTTATCAAGGTACAGGTATAACGCCAGCCAGGTAGATTAATTAACTCTTATCAAGGTATAGGTATAACGCCAGCCAGGTAGATTAATTAACTCTTATCCAGGTACAGGTATAACGCCAGCCAGGTAGATTAATTAACTCTTATCCAGGTACAGGTATAACGCCAGCCAGGTAGATTAGTTAACTCTTATCAAGGTACAGGTATAACGCCAGCCAGGTAGATTAATTAACTCTTATCAAGGTACAGGTATAACGCCAGCCAGGTAGATTAATTAACTCTTATCAAGGTACAGGTATAACGCCAGCCAGGTAGATTAATTAACTCTTATCAAGGTACAGGTATAACGCCAGCCAGGTAGACTAATTAACTCTTATCAAGGTACAGGTATAACGCCAGCCAGGTAGATTAATTAACTCTTATCAAGGTACAGGTATAACGCCAGCCAGGTAGATTAATTAACTCTTATCAAGGTACAGGTATAACGCCAGCCAGGTAGATAAATTAACTCTTATCAAGGTACAGGTATAACGCCAGCCAGGTATAAATTAACTCTTATCCAGGTACAGGTATAACGCCAGCCAGGTGATTAATTAACTCTATCAAGGTACAGGTATAACGCCAGCCAGGTAGATTAATTAACCTTATCAAGGTACAGGTATGTACAGCCAGGTAGATAAATTAACCTTACAGGTGTAACGCCAGCCAGGTAGATTAATTAATCCCATCAAGGTACAGGTATAACACCACGTGTAAGATTAATTAATCCCTTATCAAGGCACATGTATAACGCCAGCCAGGTAGATTATTAATTAACCTATCAAGGTACAGGTATGTAATGCCAGCCAGGGTAGATTAATTAACCTGCATTGGCTGCGTTGGTATAACGCCAGCCAGGTAGATTAATTAACTCTTATCAAGGTACAGGTATAACGCCAGCCAGGTAGATTAATTAACTCTTATCAAGGTACAGGTATAACGCCAGCCAGGTAGATAAATTAACTCTTATCAAGGTACAGGTATAACGCCAGCCAGGTAAACTAATTAACTCTTATCAAGGTACAGGTATAAAGCCAGCCAGGTAGATTAATTAACTCTTATCGTATACAGGTAAAATATCTACCTGACTTTTATTATTAACTTGAGTGATATAAATATAGTTGTATCAGGACTTAGGGAATAATGTAACTTTTATGATAAATATTTCCTGATCTTCCTCAGTGTTTTGAGATAATGTAATTAGAAGTTGATTAATGATATGTACTTACGGGAGTTATATTTTATTATAGGTTATTATAGGCTATAGGTCAAGTGAACATTCAGAAGTCCATTTTATTTCATCAGATGATTCAACATATTAACCTAACTTAACCTAACCGAACCTAACCTAACCTAACCTAAACTCACTAATTTAACACTAACCTAACCTATCCCCCCCACTCCAAGTAACAATGATCAAGAGTTTAGCAAATAACAATAAGCTTATGTAAATATTCCTATAATTTAGATTCAAGACAAGTAGCAATATAACCTTGTGTAAACACTGCAATGATTTACACACTCTGCAATATAACCTTGTGTAAATATTACTATCATTTACAGTGTCAGTAACAGGACCTGGTGTTAGCTTAGGTATTACTTACAGACATGAAGAGACAACTGGATTAGGTTAGGTTAAGGTTAGGTTAGGTTAGGCACTACTGCAAGAGATGAGGTCCGGCAATACAAGGAGGGTTTGGTGGGAGGTCAGGCACACTGCACTAGAACAAAGTTAAGACTCACCCGTAGCTGCAGGAGTTGGCCAGTGTGAGGGTTAATGGTGAAGAAGGCGTGGGCGGGGGAGTGACCGTCCACACCATCGCCTCCAACACTATACACGAGCCCTGACGAGTCCACTGTATCCGGGTCCTCCGCCTCTACCTGGACAACACAAATAAACACGTTAATACATCAACAAAACAATTATCACAACACAGGTATATTAATCCTATCTCTATATCACTATTTACCTTAATTATTATATATAGTTATCGTGTAATAAAATCTATCTCCTTAAACTAACTCATTAATATCACCAAACTCATTATTATGCTACGTTGTTAGTTTATTTCTATACTAATGAGCTTCACGACAACAACACTTCAGGTAGTCATGTCTATTATGTCATCATTGTAGTCATGTCATTCTTATATTTCCATCATTTCATTCGTGTTATCGTTGTCATATTACTTCATTGTCTCAAGTCATGTTATCTATCGTCATGTCACTATATTCATCAGAAGATCACTTCTCATCACATCACTCAAGTCATCACCACTCTACAAATACAACACATGTCATCACAACGTCCAATGTATTCATAGTCATGGTCGTATGTTAGTCATGTCATCGGTACAGACATGATAAACTGCAAAGTATTCATGTCATCCCCAGACACATGTCATCTCATTTCATCCCACGATCATCTTATTACCTTAAAGTATTATCATATTCATATTACATCACTACAAAACACATGACTCCATATCACTCATATCAACATGACTTCACATTCATAACAACATTCTACCAGTACTACCACATTCACACCTGAACGGAGAACTCTATCGTTCTTACCGGCAATAACATATTTACATTCTTCAAGGTGTTATCATCCTATCTGAGGGTTGTCGGCCACAGCCCTCCAACTCTTAAGTCATTCTCGGGACTCTGTTTACCAATCGTGTCAGAAGTTGTATCTCTCCGGGGGCTTGTGATGCCAGTCAGCCGTTCCTAGTCTCTGCCTTCCCCTGGCCTTCCTACCCTCAAATTTACCCATCAATATCTGTAACATTATCCCACTCATTTCTAACCATCTGGTCAACGCACGGCTACTGAAGGTGTCTGGTGAAGGTGTCTGGTGAAAGTGTCTGGGGAAAGTGTCTGGGGAAAGTGTCCGGGGAAAGTGTCTGGGGAAAGTGTCTGGTGTGAAGGTGTCTGGGGAAGGTGTCTGGGGAAAGTGTCTGGTGAAGGTGTCTGGTGAAGGTGTCTGGGGAGTGTCTGGTGAAAGTGTCTGGGGAAAGTGTCTGGTGTGAAGGTGTCTGGGGAGCGTGTCTGGTGAAGGTGTCTGGTGAAAGTGTCTGGTGAAGGTGTCTGGTGAAAGTGTCTGGGGAAAGTGTCTGGGGAAAGTGTCTGGTGTGAAGGTGTCTGCGCTTTTAATTAGTAATTTTAAATCCTAGTCAAGGTTAGGTTAGGTTAGGTTACACGTACAACAGGTTTTCCTTATTTAAAGTTGTTGTTTAGTATATAAAGTGACCAGGTGTTTTGACCAGGTGTTTTGACCAGGTGATTTGACCAGGTGTTTTGACCAGGTGTTTTGACCAGGTGTTTTGACCAGGTGTTCTAACCAGGTGTTCTAACCAGGTGTTCAGATCAGGTGTACTTCATATAGATTATAATAAACTATAAGTACATCATATGATCTATTATAAACGAGGGATCTAATATGTATAACAATCTGACCAGGGGTATATTACAATATATCACAGACCAAATATAATCACGTTTCTTCTCAATATAATACCACTGTAGGGTCGAGCATTATAGCGAGAATTATACTGGCTGTATATTCCTGTAATGCACACCATGCAGATATCAATTAGTGTAGGGGTCTTATACCACGGCCGCGTCAGTGGATATTACCTAGTAGCGACAATCACAATATATTATGGTTGTGTATAATGATCCAACGTCAACCAACCGATAACCACCAAAACCAACCAAAAACAACAACTGGTAGCAACAACCACAATATATTAAGGTTGTGTATAATGCTCCGTCGTCAACCAAGCATCGCCAAGAGAATCAACCAACAACAACAACTGGTAGCAACAACCACAATATATTAAGGTTGTGTATAATGCTCCGTCGTCAACCAAGCATCACCAAGAGAATCAACCAACAACAACAACCACTATATTTCACGCCGGGTTTTCACTCAACATCACCAAACTTTACCCCACGTGTCAAGGTCCTGAGGCATTGGTCAAAGGTCAGCCGTAGGTCAAAGGTCAGTTGTAGGTCAAAGGTCAGCTGTAGGC
>NW_024731368.1:0-17500 GCF_018991925.1 Homarus americanus | reverse complement strand
TAAAAAAAAAAAAACCTCACCCCGCCAGGATTCCAACCCACGATCTTATGATTGTGACCGGGGAACGTTACAATCATAAGATCGTGGGTTCGAATCCTGGCGGGGTGAGGTGTTGATTATATATACAGTATATATAAGAATGCATGATCCATGAGTAAATTTAAAAAGTATGTCGCTGGTAACAGTTAGACACGTGTAAAACTGCAGAAAACTGTACAGTATTATATGAGATTTTTCTTGAATGTTGATCTAAAGTTTTGGCGCCATTCACAATATTTACAATGACAAATGTGGCCCAGAGCTTACAAGAGGTTGGGGACCACTGCTATTCTAACACCCTTGTCTCTGTCTAAACTCGTAGCCTCTATCCCAACCCCCCAGTCTCTCGTTAATGTATTTCCCCCATCCAATTACTTAATAACTGCGTCAGTTCCCAACAGATGGCGGACCAATGCACTATTTCGTCCTAAATACTCCTCAGCAATGGTGTAGTGCATTAAACTGTATTATATCATGATATTGGCAGGAATACATATTTATATAGCTTTCGACGTTTATATTTTATTATAAAGAGGTCTGTTTCATAATATGCGTTTATTTATATCTGTAATCTTATGGTTCCTCCCATCCAATCACTTAATAACTGCGTCAGTTCCCCAACGGTGGACCAATGCACTATTTCGTCCCTACATCTCTCCTCAACCGTGGTATAGCGCAGTAAACTGTATTTATATCAAGATGTGGCTAGGGGCACATATTTATATATATCTTTAGCGTTTATATTTTACTTATAAAAGTCTTTCATAATATGAATTTATTTATATCTTAACCAATCTTACGGTGTCCTTCTTTAATCTCTGGGTTATTTAAGTGTTAACCTGACTTCGGTATTTTCTTTCCAGCCTAGTTTATTTAGGGTGTATTTTTTTTATTATTTTTATTCAAAACTAACTTTTCTACCATACACATTTTCCTAACAAGAGCTCATAATAGTCATGACTAAAATACTATATTAGTTAGGTTTTAACTTACAAATGATACTCAACTCTTAATTCCTGTTAGAGTACAGATTTTAAATTAATGGATCCAACCTAACTCTTTACTTTTGCTTTTTACTTTTATCCTCTTCGCCACTTATCGGCTTGTTAGCCGCTTGGGCGATCGGTCACGTCTCTTTTCATGTATATTCTTCACCAAAAGATCGGCTCGCTAGCCGCCCGGGCGATCGGTCACGTCTCTTTTCTTTTATATTCTTCACCAAAAGATCGGCTCGCTAGCCGCCCGGGCGATCGGTCACGTCTCTGTCACGCACTGTTGGCAAATACTGGGCATGCACCGGCTCCTGAATGTACCTGAACCCGCTCCAGTGTTGGTCAAGTCTTCTCTTGAAAGAGCTCACACTCGGTTCCCATCTAACCTCTCCTGATGCAGGTGTTGCAGAGTTTAACCCTCCTCCGAAAAAGTTTGCCCTCGGTTTTCTGGACTTGCGGCTTCTTCAATCTTGAGCTGTGACCCCTTGTGGGACGAGCGTCCGTCAGCTCCAAGTAAGGACACTCAACTGAGTAGTGCCCCCTGAGATGCTTATACACCTCAACTAGGCCCCCCCTTGCCCGTCTGTAATATAAGCTAGGCAAGTTCAGGCGCTCCAATCTCTCAGGGTAGCTGAGGTGCCAAAGTGCAGGCACCAGTCTGGTGGCCCTCCTTTGAACATTTTCAACCAACTGACAGTCCCTAGCATATCTCGGGGACCAGATGGGGTGACAGTGCTCCAGATGGGGAAGCACTTCACTCCTGAAGATCGTTCCGAGGGACGGACCGTCTAGATATCTGAACGACCTTCTTTTAAGACCCAATAATTTATTTGCCTGATTTACCTTCTCTCACAATGGCCCGAGAACTTCAGCTCATTGTCAACATACACACCTAAGTCCTTCTCACACACAGTCTCAACTAGTGCATTTTCTTCATCCCGTTGGGACATATGATACGCCTCCTTACCGTTGGTACGCCCAGGTGCATCCTCTTACACTAAACATTGAATCTCAGCAACCATTTCTTCGACCATTCCTGGAGCCCACAGGGTCCTTCTGCAGCTCTTCACAGTCCGCTTGTACTGTTTCTGAAATATCTTGTCATCGGCAAACATTTGTATGAAGTGTGCAACGTAGGCATAGCATTTATAAAACAAACAACAGCGGGCCCCAATACCACTCCCCTGTGGTACCCCCTTGTTACAGAGTGCAGATGAGCGATTTCGTGCCATTAATCACCACACCTGCTTGCGGTCATGAAAGTCTTCTATCCACGCTGAGACGAAACCACAGGTACAAGCGCACTTCAGTTTGATTTTCAGCCTTTCGTGGGGTACACTGTCGAAAGCCTTGGCAAAATCTAGGTAAATATTGTCGATATTACCAACCCGTTCCAGAATATGGGTCCAAATATCCAATACCTTGAGCAATTGTGTTAAGCAAGAGCGCCCCGGCATAAAACCGTGTTGGCAATCTTTTACAAGGTTGTTTCGTAGTAGATGTTCCATCGCGGCATCTCTGATAATACTCTCAAGTACTTTACATATTATGCTGGTCAGGCTCACCGGTGATATGGTGCCATTTTACAAAAGGCTGTAGGGGAGTGCCCAATAATAAAAAAAAAACCTCACCCCGCCAGGATTCGAACCCACGATCTTATGATTGTGACCGGGGAACGTTACAATCATAAGATCGTGGGTTTGAATCCTGGCAGGGTGAGGTGTTGATTATATATACAGTATATATAAGAATGCATGATCCATGAGTAAATGTAAAAAGTATGTCACTGGTAACAGTTAGACATGTGTAAAAGTTGCAAATAACTGTACAGTATTATATGAGATCTTTCTTGAAAGTTGATCTAAATTTTGGCGCCATTCACAATACTTACAATGACAAATGTGGCCCAGTGCTTACAAAAGGTTGGGGACCACTGCTATTCTAACATCCTAGTCTCTGTCCAAACTCCTAGCCTCTATCCCAATCCCCCAATCTCTCGTTAATGTATTTCCCCCATCCAATTACTTAATAACTGCGTCAGTTCCCAACAGATGGCGGACCAATGCACTATTTCGTCCTAAATACTCTTCAGCAATGGTATAGCGCATTAAGCTGTATTATATCAAGATATTGGCAAGAATACATATTTATATATCTTTAGATGTTTATATTTTATTATAAAGAGGTCTGTTTCATAATATGCGTTGATTTGTATCTGTAATCTTATGGTTCCCTCCATCCATCACTTAATAACTGCGTCAGTTCCCAACAGATGGCGGACCAATGCACTATTTCGTCCTAAATACTCCTCAGCAATGGTATAGCGCATTAAACTGTATTATATCAAGATATTGGCAGGAATACATATTTATATATCTTTAGACGTTTATATTTTATTATAAAGAGGTCTTTTTCATAATATGCGTTTATTTATATCTGTAATCTTACGGTGTCCTTCTTTAAATCTCCTGGGATATTTAAAGTGTTAACCTGACTAATTATTACCTAACTCAGCCTAGTTTATTTAGAATTGTATTTTTTTTTTTTTTTTTATTCAAAACTAACTTTTCTACCATACACATTTTCCTAACAAGAGCTCATAATAGTCATGACTAAAATACTATATTAGTTAGGTTTTAACTTACAAATGATACTCAACTCTTAATTCCTGTTAGAGTACAGATTTTAAATTAATGGATCCAACCTAACTCTTTACTTTTGCTTTTTACTTTTATCCTCTTCGCCACTTATCGGCTTGTTAGCCGCTTGGGCGATCGGTCACGTCTCTTTTCATGTATATTCTTCACCAAAAGATCGGCTCGCTAGCCGCCCGGGCGATCGGTCACGTCTCTGTCACGCACTGTTGGCAAATACTGGGCATGCACCGGCTCCTGAATGTACCTGAACCCGCTCCAGTGTTGGTCAAGTCTTCTCTTGAAAGAGCTCACACTCGGTTCCGTCACAACACTCTCTGGTAGATTGTTGCAAGAGTTTACAACCCTCACTCCGAAAAAGTTTGCCCTCACGGTTTTCTGGACTTGCGGCTTCTTCAATCTTGAGCTGTGACCCCTTGTGGGACGAGCGTCCGCCAGCTCCAAGTAAGGACACTCAACTGAGTAGTGCCCCCTGAGATGCTTATACACCTCAACTAGGCCCCCCCTTGCCCGTCTGTAATATAAGCTAGGCAAGTTCAGGCGCTCCAATCTCTCAGGGTAGCTGAGGTGCCAAAGTGCAGGCACCAGTCTGGTGGCCCTCCTTTGAACATTTTCAACCAACTGACAGTCCCTAGCATATCTCGGGGACCAGATGGGGTGACAGTGCTCCAGATGGGGAAGCACTTCACTCCTGAAGATCGTTCCGAGGGACGGACCGTCTAGATATCTGAACGACCTTCTTTTAAGACCCAATAATTTATTTGCCTGATTTACCTTCTCTCACAATGGCCCGAGAACTTCAGCTCATTGTCAACATACACACCTAGGTCCTTCTCACACACAGTCTCAACTAGTGCATTTTCTTCATCCCGTTGGGACATATGATACGCCTCCTTACCGTTGGTACGCCCCAGGTGCATCCTCTTACACTTCGTGACATTGAATCTCAGCAGCCATTTCTTCGACCATTCCTGGAGCCCACAGAGGTCCTTCTGCAGCTCTTCACAGTCCGCTTGGTTCTTAATTTCCCGAAATAACTTGCCATCATCGGCAAACATTTGTATGGAGGAGTGTACAACGTCAGGCATGTCATTTATGAAACAAACAAACAACAGCGGGCCCAATACACTGCCCTGTGGTACCCCACTTGTTACAGGTACAGATGACGATTTCGTGCCATTAATCACCACACACTGCTTGCGGTCATGTAGAAAGTCTTCTATCCACGCTAGGACATTTCCCCGAATTCCGTACCCTTCCTGTTTGATTTTCAGCCTTTCGTGGGGTACACTGTCGAAACCTTGGCAAAATCTAGGTAAATATTGTCGATATTACCACCCCGTTCCAGAATATGGGTCCAAATATCCAATACCTTGAGCAATTGTGTTAAGCAAGAGCGCCCCGGCATAAAACCGTGTTGGCAATCTTTTACAAGGTTGTTTCGTAGTAGATGTTCCATCGCGGCATCTCTGATAATACTCTCAAGTACTTTACATATTATGCTGGTCAGGCTCACCGGTGATATGGTGCCACCTTACACAAGGCTGTAGGGGAGTGCCCAATAATAAAAAAAAAACCTCACCCCGCCAGGATTCGAACCCACGATCTTATGATTGTGACCGGGGAACGTTACAATCATAAGATCGTGGGTTTGAATCCTGGCAGGGTGAGGTGTTGATTATATATACAGTATATATAAGAATGCATGATCCATGAGTAAATGTAAAAAGTATGTCACTGGTAACAGTTAGACACGTGTAAAAGTTGCAAATAACTGTACAGTATTATATGAGATCTTTCTTGAAAGTTGATCTAAATTTTGGCGCCATTCACAATATTTACAATGACAAATGTGGCCCAGTGCTTACAAAAGGTTGGGGACCACTGCTATTCTAACATCCTAGTCTCTGTCCAAACTCCTAGCCTCTATCCCATCCCCCAATCTCTCGTTAATGTATTTCCCCCATCCAATTACTTAATAACTGCGTCAGTTCCCAACAGATGGCGGACCAATGCACTATTTCGTCCTAAATACTCTTCAGCAATGGTATAGCGCATTAAGCTGTATTATATCAAGTTATTGGCAGGATTACATATTTATATATCTTTAGATGTTTATATTTTATTATAAAGAGGTCTGTTTCATAATATGCGTTGATTTATATCTGTAATCTTATGGTTCCTCCCATCCAATCACTTAATAACTGCGTCAGTTCCCAACAGATGGCGGACCAATGCACTATTTCGTCCTAAATACTCCTCATCAATGGTGTAGTGCATTAAACTGTATTATATCATGATATTGGCTAGAATACATATTTATATATCTTTAGACGTTTATATTTTATTATAAAGAGGTCTCTTTCATAATATGTGTTTATTTATATCTGTAATCTTACGGTGTCCTTCTTTAAATCTCCTGGGATATTTAAAGTGATAACCTGACTAATTATTACCTAACTCAGCCTAGTTTATTTAGAATTGTATTTTTTTTTTTTTTTTATTCAAAACTAACTTTTCTACCATACACATTTTCCTAACAAGAGCTCATAATAGTCATGACTAAAATACTGTATTAGTTAGGTTTTAACTTACAAATGATACTCAACTCTTAATTCCTGCTAGAGTATAGATTTTAAATTAATGGATCCAACCTAACTCTTTACTTTTGCTTTTTACTTTTATCCTCTTCCCCACTTATCGGCTTGTTAGCCGCTTGGGCGATCGGTCACGTCTCTTTTCATGTATATTCTTCACCAAAACATCGGCTCGCTAGCCGCCCGGGCGATCGGTCACGTCTCTGTCATGCACTGTTGGCAAATACTGGGCATGCACCGGCTCCTGAATGAACCTGAACCCGCTCCAGTGTTGGTCAAGTCTTCTCTTGAAAGAGCTCACACTCGGTGCCGTCACAACACTCTCTGGTAGATTGTTGCAAGAGTTTACAACCCTCACTCCGAAAAAGTTTGCCCTCACGGTTTTCTGGACTTGCGGCTTCTTCAATCTTGAGCTGTGACCCCTTGTGGGACGAGCGTCCGCCAGCTCCAAGTAAGGACACTCAACTGAGTAGTGCCCCCTGAGATGCTTATACACCTCAACTAGGCCCCCCCTTGCCCGTCTGTAATATAAGCTAGGCAAGTTCAGGCGCTCCAATCTCTCAGGATAGCTGAGGTGCCGAAGTGCAGGCACCAGTCTGGTGGCCCTCCTTTGAACATTTTCAACCAACTGACAGTCCCTAGCATATCTCGGGGACCAGATGGGGTGACAGTGCTCCAGATGGGGAAGCACTTCACTCCTGAAGATCGTTCCGAGGGACGGACCGTCTAGATATCTGAACGAGGTTTAGGGCGGGCGGGTCGTGTTGCGTCTCTGTAACAAAGCGTGTTCGGCATCCGGGCCTTCGATGTAGAGCGGCAGAAATTGGACAGTGATTACATAAGTTCGTCAAGATCGTCTTAGTGAGGTGAAAGTGTAAATCGATGTCGGACTTTTCATGCTAGACACGATTGTATTTTTGAAAACTCAATTTCCACCGAGTTGGAGGTACAGCCAGGGTCACAGGCCTATAACCACACAATCACTGCCACATGACAAAGCTTTTATTTTATTTTATTTTTTAGGGTGTTGTGGTCACGGCTGTGATAAAGGCCAACCAGGGAGTGTAGTACTGTGCCTTCAGTTAAATCAGTTCATAGTTGTCATCAGTGAATGCAGAAGAGACTATAATAACTTAAAGTGAATACATATTGGCAATCGAGCTGGTAAGGACAACTGCCAGCCTATTCGTGTCATAGGTGCCACAGAGACTTTAAATTTTATTTTGTTTGTGTGCTTGCTCAAGGACTGAATCTGTGTTTATAATACACCACTCACAGGGAGATACAGTGTACACAGTGATAGTTCATAGTGTCATCAGTGACCGCTGAAGTTGTAAATAACTTAAAGTGAGCGCTCACTAGCAAGCAAGCTGGAAAGGCACCGTGCCAGCTGAAACCAAGTCGTGTCATAGGTGCCACAGAGACTTTAAATTTTATTTTATGTTGATTGTGTGCTTGCTCAAGGACTGAAACTGTGCCTACAATACACCATTCACAGGGAGATACAGGGTACGCAGTCGCAGACGACAACTCCATAGGCAACAGAGAGTAGCTAAGTACTTTTTTCTCTCTTTATTTTCTTTGAAATAGGTGTAGATCTATACACAGTCTACACCCCCCCCCCCCACAACAACAACAACCATGAGTTTGGTATGTGATTACTGCAGGGAGACGTCGGATATGGAGGATGCAGGCCTAACTAATGCAACGTTTAGGAAGTTACTAACTGCCGTAAAGCTTGATGGCTGTTGCTGGTATTGCCCTGGCTGCATAGTCAAGGTGAATGAAGCGATTGCAATCCATAAGGGAACGAGTTCTCTAGGGACGAAAATAGATGAAGCAGGAGCCCTGCTGGTTGACAAACTGGAGCAAGTTGAGAAAGAGATCCTTGCTAAGACTGAGGAAGTAGCTAATAGAATGGAGGTGGTTGCTAAGAGGAGCTATGCGGACGTATTAGGAGGGCCACGGGTGGGGGGGGCGGAGAGTAATGCAGAATCAGTACAGGTTCTACAGCAGATTGGGACTCTGAAAAAGTGTGTCGAAGAAATGAAAATTAACGGACCTACTGTTAGGGGAGAGGAGGAACACCAGGAACGGCTCCAGCGCAGGAACAATGTAATAGTTTTTGGAGTCCCAGAGAGCCAGGCAGAGGGAACTGTGAGTAAGGAAACACACGACAAGGTGCTGTTTCAAAATATTTGCACAGAGGTTCTGAAGATTCCAGCAACCCCTCAGGATGTGAGGAGACTGGGACAAAAGCAGGGGGCTAAGCCTCGCCCCCTCAGGATCACATTAGGGAGTGAGGAGGAAAAATGGCAAGTTATCCGGCAGGCAAAAAACTTAGCAAGGAGCGAGGCATTTCGAGATGTATTTATTCACCCAGACCGCACGGTAATGCAGAGGGAACAGCACAAGAAGCTCCTGCTGGACTTGAAGCAGAGGAGGGAGGAGTCGAGAAGGAACGGGGACAGGTGCACATGGGTTATACTCAGGGGGAGGGTAGTGGAAACAAGTGTGCCGACACAGGGCCAGGGGGCAGCAGTGCACCCTCCACCCACTCAACCCCCCACCCGGGAGGCGGCACCAGCTCAGCCTACCGGACAGGAGGGAACGAGCGCCGTGTAAACAATGAAATTTTTAACCACACCCTGCAAAATACAGTGTACTTAGCAAATGCTGCAGCTTCTGAGAATGTGGGTGGAGCGGGTTTATTACTAAGAGCAGAGACGTTACCGAGAACAAATTCTGGCTTGAATGTCATGTACACTAATACCGACACGTTCCTGGATAAGAGGGAGGAGTTTGAAACACTACTAAGAGTACACCAACCAGATATTGTAGGAGTTGTAGAACTGTTGTACAAGAACAGGAGAATCGACCCAGAGGAATGTGAGTTCAGTATTGCTGGATATGACTCATTTACGAACCTAACTCAAGAATCCTGCAGGAGGGGTGTGGTTATCTACGCTAGGCAAGACCTTAGAGCCAGCCAGGCGAGGGTACAGGGAGAGGATGTCTTTGAAGAGTCCAAGTGGTGTAAAATTAAATTAAAGGGAGGGGACTTACTTATCGTCGGGTGTATCTACAGATCCCCGAACTGTGGCCCACTAAATCAAAGGAACTTAAGAACCTTAATAAACAATGCGGCGATGCTCAACCCCAGCCACCTCCTTATCATGGGGGACTTTAACTATGGCGACATCGACTGGAGAAACGAGTCAACCCCGAATGACTTGAATAATCCTGCTACTCTTTTTGTAGAAACTCTGAGAGATAATTTTCTGTTCCAACATGTGAGAGACCCGACACATTACAGAGGGGAGCAAACACCCAAGCCACTTGACCTCATCATAACAAACGAGGAGGGTATGGTGGCCAAACTGGAACACCTTGCCCCAGTTGGCACCAGTCACCATACAGTGTTGTCATTCAGATTTAACTGTTACCTAGTTCAAGATAAGGCCAGGCCAAGGTGCAAATATTACAAGGGAAATTACAATGGGATGAGGGAAGAGATGAGGGGTATCAACTGGCCTGACTTATTAAGGTACAAGAACGCAGACACTACGCTGAATATCATAACTAGTAAAATGACCCATTTGATCGATAAATATATACCCAAGACCAAACCCAGTGCTTCTAGGAATACGAGGGGATCCCTACACATGAACCATGCGGCGGTCGACAAAATTAAGAAGAAAACCCAGAAATTCAAGACGTGGGTTGGGTCAAACGATGAGCAAGACAGGAGGATGTATGCAAGAGCCAGAAACCAAGCAAAGATAGAGTGTAGGAGGGCTGAAAAGGAGTTCCAAAGGCTGGTTGCACGCGAGGTCAAGTCAAACCCAAAGGCGTTTTACCGCTATGCAAAGTCGAAATTGAAAACGCGAGTAGGAGTATCAGACCTGAGGCTTGAAGATGGTAGTTACGCAGATTCTGACCAGGATAAAGCTGAGGCATTGAACAGCTTCTTTTCCTCAGTGTTCACAAGAGAGGATGCAACTAACCTTCCTGCGTTTGAGGACAGACGGTTCGACACAGCACTGACCCACATTGTGTTCACAGAAGAGGGTATTAGAAATAAACTGTCCAGGCTAAAGGTCCATAAGAGTCCTGGACCTGACATGGTGCATCCTAGAGTGCTAAGGGAGCTGTGCAACGAGCTTGCAGAGCCCCTGAAGATTCTGTTTTGTAAATGCCTGGATGAACAAATGGTCCCCAGTGAATGGAAAGTGGCTTATGTGAGTCCTATCTTCAAGAAGGGCGATAGGCACTCCACGAACAACTATAGACCGGTGAGCCTGACCAGCATAATATGTAAAGTACTTGAGAGTATTATCAGAGATGCAGCGATGGAACATCTACTACGAAACAACCTTGTAAAAGATTGCCAACACGGTTTTATGCCGGGGCGCTCTTGCTTGACACAATTGCTCAAGGTATTGGATATTTGGACCCATATTCTAGAACGGGGTGGTAATATCGACAATATTTACCTAGATTTTGCCAAGGCTTTCGACAGTGTACCCCACGAAAGGCTGAAAATCAAACTGGAAGGGTACGGAATTCGGGGAAATGTCCTAGCGTGGATAGAAGACTTTCTACATGACCGCAAGCAATGTGTGGTGATTAATGGCACGAAATCGTCATCTGTACCTGTAACAAGTGGGGTACCGCAGGGTAGTGTATTGGGCCCGCTGTTGTTTGTTTGTTTCATAAATGATATGCCTGACGTTGTACACTCCTCCATACAAATGTTTGCCGATGACGCCAAGTTATTTCGGGAAATTAAGAACCAAGCGGACTGTGAAGAGCTGCAGAAGGACCTCTGTGGGCTCCAGGAATGGTCGAAGGAATGGCTGCTGAGATTCAATGTCACGAAGTGTAAGAGGATGCACCTGGGGCGTACCAACGGTAAGGAGGCGTACCATATGTCCCAACGGGATGAAGAAAATGTACTAGTTGAGACTGTGTGTGAGAAGGACCTAGGTGTGTATGTTGACAATGAGCTGAAGTTCTCGGGCCATTGTGAGAAGAAGGTAAATCAGGCAAATAAATTATTGGGTCTTATAAGAAGGTCGTTCAGATATCTAGACGGTCCGTCCCTCGTGACGATCTTCAGGAGTGAAGTGCTTCCCCATCTGGAGTACTGTCACCCCATCTGGTCCCCGAGATATGCTAGGGACTGTCAGTTGGTTGAAAATGTTCAAAGGAGGGCCACCAAGCTGGTGCCTGCACTTCGGCATCTCAGCTACCCTGCGAGATTGGAGCGCCTGAACTTGCCTAGCTTATACTACAGACGGGCAAGGGGGGACCTAGTTGAGGTTTATAAGCATCTCAGGGGGCACTACTCAGTTGAGTGTCCTTACTTGGAGCTGGCGGACGCTCGCCCCACAAGGGGTCACAGCTCAAGATTGAAGAAGCCGCAAGTCCGGAAAACCGTGAGGGCAAACTTTTTCGGAGTGAGGGTTGTAAACTCTTGGAACAATCTACCAGAGAGTGTTGTGACGGCACCGAGTGTGAGCTCTTTCAAGAGAAGACTTGACCAACACTGGAGCGGGTTCAGGTACATTCAGGAGCCGGTGCATGCCCAGTATTTGCCAACAGTGCGTGACAGAGACGTGACCGATCGCCCGGGCGGCTAGCGAGCCGACCTTTTGGTGAAGAATATAAAGGAAAAGAGTCGTGACCGATCGCCCAAGCGGCTAACAAGCCGATCAGTGGCGAAGAGGATAAAAGTAAAAGTAAGACCCAATAATTTATTTGCCTGATTTACCTTCTCTCACAATGGCCCGAGAACTTCAGCTCATTGTCAACATACACACCTAGGTCCTTCTCACACACAGTCTCAACTAGTGCATTTTCTTCATCCCGTTGGGACATATGATACGCCTCCTTACCGTTGGTACGCCCCAGGTGCATCCTCTTACACTTCGTGACATTGAATCTCAGCAGCCATTTCTTCGACCATTCCTGGAGCCCACAGAGGTCCTTCTGCAGCTCTTCACAGTCCGCTTGGTTCTTAATTTCCCGAAATAACTTGCCATCATCGGCAAACATTTGTATGGAGGAGTGTACAACGTCAGGCATGTCATTTATGAAACAAACAAACAACAGCGGGCCCAATACACTGCCCTGTGGTACCCCACTTGTTACAGGTACAGATGACGATTTCGTGCCATTAATCACCACACACTGCTTGCGGTCATGTAGAAAGTCTTCTATCCACGCTAGGACATTTCCCCGAATTCCGTACCCTTCCTGTTTGATTTTCAGCCTTTCGTGGGGTACACTGTCGAAAGCCTTGGCAAAATCTAGGTAAATATTGTCGATATTACCACCCCGTTCCAGAATATGGGTCCAAATATCCAATACCTTGAGCAATTGTGTTAAGCAAGAGCGCCCCTGCATAAAACCGTGTTGGCAATCTTTTACAAGGTTGTTTCGTGGTAGATGTTCCATCGCGGCATCTCTGATAATACTCTCAAGTACTTTACATATTATGCTGGTCAGGCTCACCGGTGATATGGTGCCACCTTACACAAGGCTGTAGGGGAGTGCCCAATAATAAAAAAAAAACCTCACCCCGCCAGGATTCGAACCCACGATCTTATGATTGTGACCGGGGAACGTTACAATCATAAGATCGTGGGTTTGAATCCTGGCAGGGTGAGGTGTTGATTATATATACAGTATATATAAGAATGCATGATCCATGAGTAAATGTAAAAGGTATGTCACTGGTAACAGTTAGACACGTGTAAAAGTTGCAAATAACTGTACAGTATTATATGAGATCTTTCTTGAAAGTTGATCTAAATTTTGGCGCCATTCACAATATTTACAATGACAAATGTGGCCCAGTGCTTACAAAAGGTTGGGGACCACTGCTATTCTAACATCCTAGTCTCTGTCCAAACTCCTAGCCTCTATCCCAATCCCCCAATCTCTCGTTAATGTATTTCCCCCATCCAATTACTTAATAACTGCGTCAGTTCCCAACAGATGGCGGACCAATGCACTATTTCGTCCTAAATACTCTTCAGCAATGGTATAGCGCATTAAGCTGTATTATATCAAGATATTGGCAGGAATACATATTTATATATCTTTAGATGTTTATATTTTATTATAAAGAGGTCTGTTTCATAATATGCGTTGATTTGTATCTGTAATCTTATGGTTCCCTCCATCCATCACTTAATAACTGCGTCAGTTCCCAACAGATGGCGGACCAATGCACTATTTCGTCCTAAATACTCCTCAGCAATGGTATAGCGCATTAAACTGTATTATATCAAGATATTGGCAGGAATACATATTTATATATCTTTAGACGTTTATATTTTATTATAAAGAGGTCTTTTTCATAATATGCGTTTATTTATATCTGTAATCTTACGGTGTCCTTCTTTAAATCTCCTGGGATATTTAAAGTGTTAACCTGACTAATTATTACCTAACTCAGCCTAGTTTATTTAGAATTGTATTTTTTTTTTTTTTTTTATTCAAAACTAACTTTTCTACCATACACATTTTCCTAACAAGAGCTCATAATAGTCATGACTAAAATACTGTATTAGTTAGGTTTTAACTTACAAATGATACTCAACTCTTAATTCCTGCTAGAGTATAGATTTTAAATTAATGGATCCAACCTAACTCTTTACTTTTGCTTTTTACTTTTATCCTCTTCCCCACTTATCGGCTTGTTAGCCGCTTGGGCGATCGGTCACGTCTCTTTTCATGTATATTCTTCACCAAAACATCGGCTCGCTAGCCGCCCGGGCGATCGGTCACGTCTCTGTCATGCACTGTTGGCAAATACTGGGCATGCACCGGCTCCTGAATGAACCTGAACCCGCTCCAGTGTTGGTCAAGTCTTCTCTTGAAAGAGCTCACACTCGGTGCCGTCACAACACTCTCTGGTAGATTGTTGCAAGAGTTTACAGCCCTCACTCCGAAAAAGTTTGCCCTCACGGTTTTCTGGACTTGCGGCTTCTTCAATCTTGAGCTGTGACCCCTTGTGGAACGAGCGTCCGCCAGCTCCAAGTAAGGACACTCAACTGAGTAGTGCCCCCTGAGATGCTTATACACCTCAACTAGGTCCCCCCTTGCCCGTCTGTAATATAAGCTAGGCAAGTTCAGGTGCTCCAATGTCTCAGGGTAGCTGAGGTGCCGAAGTGCAGGCACCAGTCTGATGGCCCTCCTTTGAACATTTTCAACCAACTGACACTCCCTAGCATATCTCGGGGACCAGATGGGGGTGACAGTACTCCAGATGGGGAAGCACTTCACTCCTGAAGATCGTTCCGAGGGACGGACCGTCTAGATATCTGAACGACCTTCTTATAAGACCCAATAATTTATTTGCCTGATTTACCTTCTTCTCACAATGGCCCGAGAACTTCAGCTCATTGTCAACATACACACCTAGGTCCTTCTCACACACAGTCTCAACTAGTGCATTTTCTTCATCCCGTTGGGACATATGATACGCCTCCTTACCGTTGGTACGCCCCAGGTGCATCCTCTTACACTTCGTGACATTGAATCTCAGCAGCCATTTCTTCGACCATTCCTGGAGCCCACAGAGGTCCTTCTGCAGCTCTTCACAGTCCGCTTGGTTCTTAATTTCCCGAAATAACTTGCCATCATCGGCAAACATTTGTATGGAGGAGTGTACAACGTCAGGCATGTCATTTATGAAACAAACAAACAACAGCGGGCCCAATACACTGCCCTGTGGTACCCCACTTGTTACAGGTACAGATGACGATTTCGTGCCATTAATCACCACACACTGCTTGCGGTCATGTAGAAAGTCTTCTATCCACGCTAGGACATTTCCCCGAATTCCGTACCCTTCCAGTTTGATTTTCAGCCTTTCGTGGGGTACACTGTCGAAAGCCTTGGCAAAATCTAGGTAAATATTGTCGATATTACCACCCCGTTCCAGAATATGGGTCCAAATATCCAATACCTTGAGCAATTGTGTTAAGCAAGAGCGCCCCGGCATAAAACCGTGTTGGCAATCTTTTACAAGGTTGTTTCGTAGTAGATGTTCCATCGCGGCATCTCTGATAATACTCTCAAGTACTTTACATATTATGCTGGTCAGGCTCACCGGTGATATGGTGCCACCTTACACAAGGATGTAGGGGAGTGCCCAATAATAAAAAAAAAAACCTCACCCCGCCAGGATTCGAACCCACGATCTTATGATTGTGACCGGGGAACGTTACAATCATAAGATCGTGGGTTTGAATCCTGGCAGGGTGAGGTGTTGATTATATATACAGTATATATAAGAATGCATGATCCATGAGTAAATGTAAAAAGTATGTCACTGGTAACAGTTAGACACGTGTAAAAGTTGCAAATAACTGTACAGTATTATATGAGATCTTTCTTGAAAGTTGATCTAAATTTTGGCGCCATTCACAATATTTACAATGACAAATGTGGCCCAGTGCTTACAAAAGGTTGGGGACCACTGCTATTCTAACATCCTAGTCTCTGTCCAAACTCCTAGCCTCTATCCCATCCCCCAATCTCTCGTTAATGTATTTCCCCCATCCAATTACTTAATAACTGCGTCAGTTCCCAACAGATGGCGGACCAATGCACTATTTCGTCCTAAATACTCTTCAGCAATGGTATAGCGCATTAAGCTGTATTATATCAAGTTATTGGCAGGATTACATATTTATATATCTTTAGACGTTTATATTTTATTATAAAGAGGTCTCTTTCATAATATGTGTTTATTTATATCTGTAATCTTACGGTGTCCTTCTTTAAATCTCCTGGGATATTTAAAGTGTTAACCTGACTAATTATTACCTAACTCAGCCTAGTTTATTTAGAATTGTATTTTTTTTTTTTTTTTTATTCAAAACTAACTTTTCTACCATACACATTTTCCTAACAAGAGCTCATAATAGTCATGACTAAAATACTGTATTAGTTAGGTTTTAACTTACAAATGATACTCAACTCTTAATTCCTGTTAGAGTATAGATTTTAAATTAATGGATCCAACCTAACTCTTTACTTTTGCTTCTTTTTTTTTATCCTCTTCGCCACTGATCGGCTTGTTAGCCGCTTGGGCGATCGGTCACGTCTCTTTTCATTTATATTCTTCACCAAAGGATCGGCTCGCTAGTCGCCCGGGCGATCGTTCACATCTCTGTCACGCACTGTTGGCAAATACTGGGCATGCACCGGCTCCTGAATGTACCTGAACCCGCTCCAGTGTTGGTCAAGTCTTCTCTTGAAAGAGCTCACACTCGGTGCCGTCACAACACTCACTGGTAGATTGTTCCAAGAGTTTACAACCCTCACGGTTTTCTGGACTTGCGGCTTCTTCAATCTTGAGCTGTGACCCCCTGTGGAACGAGCGTCCGCCAGCTCCAAGTAAGGACACTCAACTGAGTAGTGCCCCCTGAGATGCTTATACACCTCAACTAGGTCCCCCCTTGCCCGTCTGTAGTATAAGCTAGGCAAGTTCAGGTGCTCCAATGTCTCAGGGTAGCTGAGGTGCCGAAGTGCAGGCACCAGTCTGGTGGCCCTCCTTTGAACATTTTCAACCAACTGACAGTCCCTAGCATATCTCGGGGACCAGATGGGGTGACAGTACTCCAGATGGGGAAGCACTTCACTCCTGAAGATCGTTCCGAGGGACGGACCGTCTAGATATCTGAACGACCTTCTTATAAGACCCAATAATTTATTTGCCTGATTTACCTTCTTCTCACAATGGCCCGAGAACTTCAGCTCATTGTCAACATACACACCTAGGTCCTTCTCACACACAGTCTCAACTAGTGCATTTTCTTCATCCCGTTGGGACATATGATACGCCTCCTTACCGTTGGTACGCCCCAGGTGCATCCTCTTACACTTCGTGACATTGAATCTCAGCAGCCATTTCTTCGACCATTCCTGGAGCCCACAGAGGTCCTTCTACAGCTCTTCACAGTCCGCTTGGTTCTTAATTTCCCGAAATAACTTGGCGTCATCGGCAAACATTTATATGGAGGAGTGTACAACGTCAGGCATGTCATTTATGAAACAAACAAACAACAGCGGGCCCAATACACTGCCCTGTGGTAGTAGGGTAGGTTAGGATAGGGTAGGGTAGGTTAGGGTAAGTTAGGGTAGGGTAGGTTAGGGTAGGTAAGGATAGGGTAGGTTAGGATAGGGTAGGGTAGGT
>NW_024731367.1:0-10457 GCF_018991925.1 Homarus americanus | reverse complement strand
GCCGGAGGTTTCGTCACGCTCCCCGATGGCGAAATCCTCCATTACAGCAAAAGTGTCTGTTTAACCTAACCTTAGTACAAAGTCTATTGGTGTCCTCAATTTTATAGAGGTTAGCCACCCGAAGTCAATAAGAGACAAGGAAATAATCCAAGCAGCCTAAACTGTTTAGCCTGACCGTGGTAAAGTCTAACGGGGACCTTAAATTTTATATAATAATAATAATACAGGCAACTAACCAACCACTACCGGGCCGCCTAACCTAACCACTACTTTCGCCGGAGGTTTCGTCACGCTCCCCGATGGCGAAATCCTCCATTACAGCAAAAGTGTCTGTTTAACCTAACCTTAGTACAAAGTCTATTGGTGTCCTCAATTTTATAGAGGTTAGCCACCCGAAGTCAATAAGAGACAAAGAAATAATCCAAGCAGCCACCACTATCTAGCCTGACCGTGGTAAATTCTAACGGGGGACCTTAAATTTTATAGAATAATAATAATACAGGCAACTAACCAACCACTACCGGCCGCCTAACCTAACCACTACTTTCGCCGGAGGTTTCGTCACGCTCCCCGATGGCGCAGAAATCCTCCATTATGTTGTAAAAAGTGTCTGTTTAACCTAACCTTAGCGCAAAAGTCTATTGGTGTCCTCAATTTTATAGAGGTTAGCCACCCGAAGTCAATAAGAGACAAAGTAGTCAACTAAGCAGCCTAAAACTGTTTAGCCTGACCGTAAAGTCTAACGGGGGACCTAAATTTTATAGAATAATAATAATACAGGCAACTAACCAACCACTACCGGGCCGCCCATCCCAACCACTACTTTCGCCGGAGGTTTCGTCACGCCCCGATGGCGAAATCCTCCATTACAGCAAAAGTAAATTGTTTAACCTAACCTTAGTAAGTTGCTGTCTATTGGTGTCCTCAATTTTATAGAGGTTAGCCAACCGAAGTCAATAAGAGACAAAGAAATAATCCAAGCAGCCTAAACTGTTTAGCCTGACCGTGGTAAAGTCTAACGGGGGACCTTAAATTTTATATAATAATAATAATACAGGCAACTACCTAACCACTACTTTCGCCGGAGGTTTCGTCACGCTCCCCGATGGCGAAATCCTCCATTACAGCAAAAGTGTCTGTTTAACCTAACCTTAGTACAAAGTCTATTGGTGTCCTCAATTTTATAGAGGTTAGCCACCCGAAGTCAATAAGAGACAAGGAAATAATCCAAGCAGCCTAAACTGTTTAGCCTGACCGTGGTAAAGTCTAACGGGGGACCTTAAATTTTATAGAATAATAATAATACAGGCAACTAACCAACCACTACCGGGCCGCCTAACCTAACCACTATTTTCGCCGGAGGTTTCGTCACGCTCCCCGATGGCGAAATCCTCCATTACAGCAAAAGTGTCTGTTTAACCTAACCTTAGTACAAGGTCTATTGGTGTCCTCAATTTTATAGAGGTTAGCCACCCCGAAGTCAATAAGAGACAAAGAAATAATCCAAGCAGCCACCACTATCTAGCCTAAACTGTTTAGCCTGACGTAGAGTTTTTAATAAATCTGGTGATATGGAACCACACACAACCCCCTTAACCTGGGATAATGCAATCAAATGGATAATTGCTAACTATTCTCAGAGATAATGCAATCAAATGGTTAGTTGCTAAGGGGCTGCGCCCCGGACCCCCTGTGTTAGATACTGTATTTGGTCATGATGAATTGTTTATTAGACTATAAGAAATCCTCTTCCTTCTTGTATTGGCAAGGGAGTTTGCTTTAACTTAGGTATGCTAGCCTAAGTAAAAATAGACACGGAGCTGCGAAGACCTGATTCTTTTGCTGCATGTTTGAGTCTGCAACTTTGTTGTGATAAGACACTCAATCTAGTGATTGTACTTACTCAACATAGTGACGGTGTAATTACCATCACAGATTGTACGGAAATTCCAACTTTGGAAAAAACAAATATTTGGCCTACCCAAATTTTGACTACTACCCGTGCGTCTACGTCCTGGATTGGCCAATCAGTGGTGCCCCACGGTGGCGTGATACATGCACGTTTACTGCGGTGCTCTGATTGGCTGACCGAACGTGGCGTGGTAGGTAGGCTGTTTCTACTCTCTAAGTCCTCTTCTTTCCTTTTTCATCCCCTCATGCACTCCGTTCTTTGAACGGGAGGCGGACTTCGCGATACGGTCGATCCGGCAAGGGAACCTGTGATAGTGCAGGGCACCCCTTGTCCGGGGTCACCGGTAGGTGGCAACTTTTAGATATTACTATAGTCACAGGTAACCTGGGTGCAGAGCCCGACGCCCGTCCAAGAGGGGGCGGGGTCACTGCTCCCAGGCAGGAGCCCTGTGTTATAGGTAGGATTAGATGTAATCAAGAAGATGACAACTAGCATTAGAATAAAACATAAAGATAAGGGACACTCTATTGGAAGGGAAAAAGTGGCAGAAATCACTTACAACAAACTGCAAGTCCCACTAACTAGAATATTCAGCACCAATGAAGGTTTTAAAGTAATCTGTAAAGATGACTTTGATTCAGATAAAATCCTTTCAAAAGAAGCAAGAGATATATTTTACAATGAAGGCCTTATTGTTGTCATGCCACCAGAACAAAAAGCAAAAAGATCAGTTTTTGTTCGTCAAGTCGATCAAGAGATCGGGAGGAAGACCTGAAAGAAGAACTGGAACGCCAAAATAGGTGGATGAAGATTGAAGAAGTCATTAAGATAAAGGACTATACTCATGTTTGAAGAAGTGTCAATGGCTGAGAAAGTTTTACAACAGGGCTTTCTAATATTCAACATGTCAGTCACACCACATCAAATAAAGAAGGAGACATTCATCAGTCTGCAAACTTGTTTCTCCTGCTACAAATATGAAGAACACACAACGAGAGACTGTCCGGAAAAAGAAAAAAGTACTGCTCAGATTGTGCAGGCGACGACCATACCTACACTGAATGTAAGAATACACATGTTGGCTGTCTCAACTGTAAGAGAAACGGGAATGCATACATAGGACATAGGACGTTAGCAATGGCATGCCCAATAAAAAACACATGATAAAGTACAAGGAACAAGAAACAAGGAAAAAGGAACAAGATTAAGAAGGATGACATACGTCGAAATAGCAAAGAGAGCGGTCCACAGGCTCATAGACCAGAATCCACAGTATTAAACCCATGAGCCAATACATGATAAGGTAATGATTAGTATGATCCATAATATTTGCACAATATCACGGCACCCGGATCATACAATGAGGAATTAAGGAAAATGTTTAAATTGAATAACCTACCAGAGATGATATTTCCAGAGAATCCACAATCCGAAAAAACTATTTCAGACAACATATGCAAAGAACTGAGAGAAAGATCACATCAAGACGAACAAAGGTTTGAGCAAGGAGCAACAGCTGATACACAAGGAACACAAGCGACTGATAGAGATCCCAGACAAATGACTAGAAGTGACAAAGAGAAGATAGAAACAACAAAAGGACAGACAAAGGAGTAGGAGGAGAGAAGATAAGATGGAAACTGATCACAATATACAACCTGAATCTGCTGAAGAAATTGGATTAAAAGTTATCACTACAACAAAACATGGAATCCCAACATCGAGACCAACAGGAGGGACAATAGTAAAAAACTGTGAAGGAGGGATATACAAGTGGACATATCAAGAAAAATCCCTAAGTGAAGATTATGTCTGGTCACTAATCACTACGGACAAACTAAAGATTACGGCCAAAGACTTTAAAATAGTAGACCCGTCAGAGTATAGAAGAGTCAGAAGCGGGAAACAGGATGATAGGTCTCCACTCCATAAGAAATAATGGACAATAGACAAACAGTAAGAACTTTAAGAATAATACAACACAACGTAAGAAACTGGAAGACCGAGAGAATTAACCTAAGTAATATATATCGCGAAATTGACCCTGACATTATACTAATAAACAGTCACGGTGAGACAGAAAACAACAACATAAAACTCTTTAACTATTATGTAAACCAAAGAAATAAATCGGGCGAGAAAAATGACGGAGAAGCGATAGCGGTTAAAAGAAACTTAAAATTTAAACTAATTGATGACTTCCAGGATGAATTTCTAGCAATAAAAATAAATACAACTCAAGGAGACGTAATTATTGCTACTACTTACCTATAGAAGACCTATTAAAATTGGCTAACAATAGTCATCCGATGTACATCTTAGGAGACTTTAACGCCAGACATAGGATTTTTGACAATACAAATAATAACGTCGTGGGAAACGCCCTTAATCAATTAATAAATTTAGGGAAAATCAATCATCTGGGTCCTAACTTTCCAACCTGGAGAAATCACAATACACAATCGACACCAGACAAAATTTTTAACAACAACAAAGCCTTTTTCAATTACCATATAATACAGGCAGTGACCATCTGCCAATTATACTAACACTGTCAACAAGCCCCATACAGATACCAATAAAAAAGAGACTGAAAATGAGTAAAACAGACTGGGACAGCTTCAAAGACGACTTAAGTAATCACCACTCGATTAACCTACAAGGGAAAACAACAGAAGATATAGACTCAGAAATGGACAGACTGCACTCAGCAATAAAATATCTATAACTAAACACACCCCTATTTGCCACTTTAGAACACACCAAACAACAGACTACCAGAAGAAGTTAAAATTAATCCAGACCCATTACAATGAAATAAACAGGTATATGGAAAGACACGGCAGTAAATAGATGGCTATTGTTACGAGTTGGGGATTTAGAATATAGTTAAAAGTCTACCCAGATCCCAACAGGCAACAACAATAAAAAAACAAAGACAATCGGACTATAAAAGGGTAGACAAAGGATGCGAGTTTTTGTTGTGTATAATAAAGTACCATAAATTCCTTAACAAAATATTCAGCTTTCTATAATTTACACTTAACCATACTTAACCTAAACATTAACAGTATATACATATTTATACAACATACAATAATTTGAAGCAAGGTGGACGTGGGGAGGCAATATAAGATTACAAATACTTAAGTGAGGAGCTGAGATGGCTGACGAGTAAGGCTGAGTATTGTAGAAGACGGTAGGTAGTCACTGCACGTACGTAGGTTTAGGAGGATAGATGATCCTGTGGTCACTTCCCAGAGCCAAGTGCTTCTCCTCGAATTGGAGGACGCAACAACCAGGATAGGGAGAAGGGAACCTCGAGGAATTAAGACGAGTCATACCGTGTCTCGTCCCCAGATGGCGTTGCTCGTGGTGCTGGGTAGGTAGATCAGGACACAGATGGCGTGCTTGTAGTGCTGGGTGGAGGGAAATTGTAACACACCCCCCTCCAAAGACCTCCGTAGCGCGGGCGCGAAGGGGGTGATCACCTGGTGCGTCTGGAGAGTAGCTGCTGCATTTCCACTGGAGCTGGGTGAGGAGAGCCCAGCGGAGGATTCGCTGGTTGGAGGTCTTGTTGGTTTGGATGAACGTGAGTGGGTTATGGTCGGTGAAGACTAGGGTTGTTTGTGGGCAAGACTGGAGGTAACATTCAAACTTCTTTATTGCCAACACCAGAGCCAAGGCCTCCTTCTCTATGGTCGAGTAGTTGGTCTGATGTTTTTTCAACTTGGCGGAGTAATATGCCACAGGGTGAAGAACATCAGTGGTTGGGTCGGGTTGTAGGAGCACAGCCCCTACTCCGACACCACTAGCGTCGATTTGCAGATGGAAGGGCGAGGTGTAGTCAGGCTTGGAGGCAAGGAAGGCTTTGAGGCGGTGGAAAGACTGGTCGCACCTCTGGTTCCAGATGTAAGGGACCGCAAGAACTGGTAAGGTCTGTGAGGGTCCGGCCACGCTGGAGAAGTTACTGCAGAACCGACGGTAGTAGCCGCACATCCCCAGGAAGCGCATGAGTTCCTTCCTCGTCCTTGGAGTGGGGAAGGACAAGATGGTTCTAACGTTTGCGTCCTTGGGTCTCACCATACCATGCCCAACGATATGTCCCAGGTAAGTCACTGAGGCCCGGCCAAAAGCAGATTTAGCCAGGTTTATGGTGAATCCAGTCTCTTGCAGTCGTGCAAACAGTATCTCCAAACGCACCAGATGTTCGTCCCAGCTGTCCGACACCACCACCAGGTCATCCAGGTAGGCGAACGTCCCACCTAGGTCCTGAATTAGGAAGTTGATGGCCCTCTGGAATGTGGCCGGAGCATTAGAAAAGCCAAACGCCATAACCAAATATTGAAAAAGACCAAATGGAGTTATAAATGCCGAGATTATTTTGGCCCTATCCGTGAGTCCCACTTGATAATATCCTTTCAATAAGTCCACCGTACTGATAAATTTGGCACAGCCTATGTCTATTATATCTTCAATCAAAGGTAAAGGGTAGGAGTCTGAGACAGTGACCTGGTTCACTTTACGATAATCGGTACAGAAACGAAAAGTGCCATCGGGTTTTGGAATGAGAAGGCAAGGTGAAGCCCAGGGGAGGTACTAGGCTCAGCTAAGTTATGTTTTAACAAAAATCTACCTCCTTTTTCATAATCTCTTTTTTTTTGTGGATTTAGTCGATAGGCTGATTGCCTAATGGGTTGTACATCATCCGAGATTAGCTTAATATCATGTTTAAGTATATTGCAAAACCCTGGGAGGTCTGATGTGACTTTAGGAAATGTTGATAATAACTTAGTGAGATCTTTTGCTTGAGATGGATTCAGAACAAAAATACTCATCCAAGTTGTTGAGTATGTGACTGTTAGTAGGGTTTTCTTTTAGGTAGAGGAAGTCTAAATTCTCCAATAGGTCCATGTCATCTGTCTCCGGCTCCGGCCCTGACAAAACCGTATGCAATACAGGTTGACTTATAGCCTCTGGGATCCTCTGACTGCTGGAATGGTAAAGTTTCATGAGATTAATGTGAACAAGTTGTGAATCTTTTCTGCGATCAGGAGTATGGACTATATAGTTGAGAGGAGATAGTTTATTAGCAACTATATAGGGACCAGTAAACTTGCTTTTAAGGGAGAGCCTGGAATGGGTAGAAAGAGTAACACTTTGTCACCTGGAGAAAATGATCTTTAACTAATTTAGGTTGGGACTTCACCATTTTTTCTTGGACTTTTTTAAGTTTGACTGAGCAATGGTTCGGACTTCAGTTAATTTGTCCCTTAAAGTGTCAATGTATTGGGAAACTGTTGCGAGCTTAATAGATGGAGTGTCAAACCACTGCTCCTTTACTATTTTAAGGGGTCCCCTTATTGGTCTCCCATATAGTAACTCGAACGGGGAGAAACCCAATGACTCCTGGGGACATTCCCTGATGGCAAAGAGTAACAAGTCTATGCTTTCATCCCATTCCTTTTGGTGTTCTATACAGTATTTTTTGAGCATTGATGTACAATGGTCCACACTGAGGTCTTTCATCACCTGTTTGAAAAGATTGCTCGTAAAATTGGTGCCCTGATCGGATTGGATCTCTTTAGGAATGCCCACTGAAGTGAAAAGGTGCAAAAGATGCTTGATTACGTTTTTTGAAGTGATGCTTTTAAGGGGAAAAGCCTCAGGATAACGTGTACTGGTATCCATAACTGTGAGCAGGAATTGATTTCCCTTCTTAGTCTTTGGTAATGGGCCCACACAATCCACAACAATCTTTTCAAATGGTGTAGAAAATACTGGGGTGGGCTTAATGGGAGCTGCTGGTATACTTTCATTTGGTTTTCCTACCATTTGACAAATATGACAAGATTTTAGGTACTTTGACACATCCTTCCTAAGTCCAGGCCAATAATAGTGTTGGAGGAGCTTTTTATATGCTTTCAGGATTCCCAAATGTCCTGAAATACCATCGTGGGCAAGGGCAATTAATGCTGGTCTGACTGAGGAGGGAATTACCACTTGATGTATTACAGACCACCTGTCTAGATGGGCAAGCTCAGGGGGCCTATAGGCCCTCATCAAAACCCCTTCATGATAATAAAAACACGGAAGGGTGTTAAAATCTTTACCCTCAACTGCTGCATGATGAAGTTTATTCAAAGATGGATCAGATTGTTGGGCTTTAATGAGCTCATCCTTACTAATGGTCTTATTGTACAGATCTTCTGTGGGTAGGAAGATATTGGAGGTGGTTTTAGATGAAGAGGGCCCATTTCGCACACTGTGACCGGGTGACAGCACAAGATGGGAAAAGGTGAGGAATAGTTTCTTTAAAGTCAGTGGTGGAGTTGACAGGTAAGGGAGAGTCGACTGTCTTTATGTTGGGAACCACTAGATCTCCAACCAAGTCATTACCCAATAATAAATGAATGCCGCTCACAGGCATTGGATCTTTCCTAATGGCTATTTGCACTTCCCCAGTAATCAAGGGACATTGGAGGTGCACTTTAGCTAAGGGATAGGAAGAATGGGATGAGAGATCTGAAATTAGAACACTCTCATTAGTAAATGCTGTAGATATATCAGGAATGGCGTTAAACAGGAGGATAGATTGTGCTGCGCCCGTATCACGTAGTATACGAATAGGGAAAGAACGAGACCCCTCTATGATTGAAATTTTTCCCTCATAGGTGAATGAAGAGAAGAGATCCTGATGGGGCCTTTCCACATTGGTGGTTGCTATTGGTTTGAATTTGGGATCCAGGGAACTATTTTTAGAAGTTCGACACTTTGGGTGTTTACAAGACTGGATCGTATGGCCTGGGTTTTTACAGTAAGAACAAGTAAACTTGGTTGCATCAGGGAGGTTAGGTGTGGGACCTTTCGACCTACCACTCACGTCCCCAAGGTTATCATCAGAGGAGGACCTAACATGCCGGAAAGTACCACGTTCCCTACGGCACAGTGACTCCACCAGCAAGGCGTACTCATCAGCCAGCTCAGCCGCACGTCCTAAATTAACCTCTTCACGCTCCTCCACATGCTTCAAGATGTGAAATATTTTATCTTCACTCCTCCAGGACTACCAAATTTAACAAATCCTGAAATGTGGAGGTCTCTGTAGCCTCTAACCACTTCTTAAAAAACCTAAGCTTTTCTTGAGCAAACTCAACAAAGGTGTGTGAAAATGGTTTGGATAGTTTACGAAACTTCTGCAGGTATCCATCTGGCGTGATAGCATAAGAGGTGAGGATATTCTCTTTTACGTTATCATAGTCATCAGTCTGGTCTAAACAGTTATAAACTCTACGAGCCTTACCATATAATTTAGGAACTAACACTGACACCCACTGGTCCTTGGGCCACTCATTCTTCCCGGCTATTTTCTCAAAAGTCCTAAATGACCCGTCCATATCGGATTCATCAAACCCGGGAACAAGGGAAGAAGCAGTAGCAGGGTTAAAAGCAGCTAGTTTCTCTCTTAATGCCACTTCTTTTGATTTAAACTCCGATGTTAAGGTGACTTCTATCTCTCTCACCTGTAGTTCTTTCAGTCTAACCTCCTGCTCCAACTTGGCCTGTCCCAACATTCCCTCTTGCTCCAACTTGGCCTGTCCCAACATTCCCTCTTGCTCCAACTTGGCCTGTTCCAACTTGGCCTGTTCCAACTTTTCCTCCTGCTCCAACTTGGCCTGTTCCAACTCGAGTTCTTTCATTTTGATTTGGAACTCGAACCTAGCTCGTTCTAGTTCCAAGGCGTCTACTCTTTGTGCTTTTTCTTGAGGGCTAGCCAGACCTGAGGCAACTTCTGAGTGAGGAGGGGTGGTGGATAGTGGTTGAAGTTTCTTGGACATGGGCGTTAATCTGTCAACAGCGGATTCTTTTAAAACTTCTTGTTGAACCAACACTTCAATCACATGATTTTTAACATTTCCTTAGTCAGTTGCTGTGAAAATGGGATATTGTAATAGTTGGCTATTTCTTTCCATTCTTTCTTCAGGATATTAACACGTAATTTAGCTACGGAAGGATTTTCAATAAAATCCTGGAGATCAAAACCTGAGGTGGCCATTGTTAAGAAAAATAGGATAAATTAACTAATGGTCAAAAGATAAGATAAGTGGATAACCCTAGAAAATATCACGGCAGTGGATAACCAGAAAGTCCCGGAAACTAACCAAGTTATACCTAGGGAAATTACACTTATGATTATTGTTCTTCTGAGAAGATCCTTAGATAAGGATAAGAGACTTGAAAGAGGTAGGGCGTATTACGGCATTAATATAAAGATCCGGATTAACAACCCTAAGATACTTGAAAGAGGAAGGGCGTATTACGGCATTAATATAAAGATCCGGATTAACAACCCTGATATACTTGAAAGAGGAAGGGCGTATTACGGCATTTATATAAAGATCCGGATTAACAACCCTGATAAATGGTATGATTGACCCTGAATGAGATAATGAGAAGAACAATAATTGAGGCTTTATAATTATGGGGTCCTGGTAGAGCGGGGCGTCCCAAGATATCACTTCACCCTAAACTAGTGACTATGAAA
>NW_024731366.1:0-12866 GCF_018991925.1 Homarus americanus | reverse complement strand
CAACAACACATTACACTAGCATCCACATAATAACAAAAACACTGAACTAGCCCCGACACAACAACAACAACACACTACACTAGCCTCCACACAACAACAACACACTACACTAGCCTCCACATAATAAAACAACAATACACTACACTAGCCTCCACACAACACGAACACACTACACTAGCCTCCACTCAACAAAAACAACAACACACTACACTAGCCTCCACACAACAACAACAACAAACTACACTAGCCTCTACATAATAACAACAATAATACACTACACTAGCCTCCACACAACACGAACACACTACACTAGCCTCCACTCAACAAAAACAACAACACACTACACTAGCCTCCACACAACAACACACTACACTAGCTCCACAAAAACAACACACTACACAAAGCTCTCCACACAACAACAACACACTACACCAGCCCCAACACAACAACACACTACACACTAGCCTCCACACAACAACACACTACACTAGCCTCCACACAACAACAACACACTACACTAGCCTCCACATAATAAAACAACAATACACTACACTAGCCTCCACACAACACGAACACACTACACTAGCCTCCACTCAACAAAAACAACAACACACTACACTAGCCTCCACACAACAACAACAACAAACTACACTAGCCTCTACATAATAACAACAATAATACACTACACTAGCCTCCACACAACACGAACACACTACACTAGCCTCCACTCAACAAAAACAACAACACACTACACTAGCCTCCACACAACAACAACAACACACTACACTAGCCTCCACACAACAACACACTACACTAGCCTCCACACAACAACAACAACACACTACACTAGCCTCCACACAACAACAACACACTACACTAGCCACCACATAACAACACACTACACTTGCCTCCACACAACAACAACAACGCACTACACTAGCCTCCACACAACAACAACACACTACACTAGCCTCCACACAACAACAACATCACACTACACTAGCCTCCACACAGCAACACACTACACTAGCCCCCACACAACAACAACACACTACACTAGCCTGCACAAAATCTAGCGTGTTGCTAGGGATACCCAAAGAATGTTCTATACTACTGAGGGTATACACAAACACTTGTTGTCTTTAAAAGTAGGTTCTATTCTCGTACGGGAGATATTTACAATGGGACGCAGAAGCCCGTGGCCACGCCACCAGGACTCGGTCTTCACTCTCTTTACATCTATCTATGTATTACTACGCGCTGGCCTGTACAGATGCCAGCATTCACAAGCTGAATACATAAAGTATAAATGTGATAATCCACATACATAACATGGTGCACAATAAATAGAATATTACATAGAATTAATACATGTTCTGTAATACTTTACGATACATAATTAATAAGAGTAATATAAGAGTAATATAATAATATACAGCTGAAGGTACTACTTTGTGTCCATATATATCATACACCTCCCTCCCCCCTATACGCTCATAGTTTCATTTTGAGCGGACCTTTTGTTTCTGAGTCGCTCGGACCTGCGGAGTACTGGGGCAGAAACACAAGGTGGGGATGGATTTACTTTAGAGACATCAACATTAGGGGACTCAACTGGGGAAGGGTCAACACTAGGCAGCTCCACAGGTCGGAGGAAACGACGGTTCCTCCACCATACTCTACCACTAGGAAGATGCACTTGGTAGTCCCTGGACCGGCCAATACCCATGACAACCCCAACCTTGTCCCAGCGGTGAGATACCGGATCTTGAATCCTGATCTGCTGGCCGATACTCAATCTGGGAAGGGGGCGGACATGACAGTCGTACCGAGCAGCGACACCTGCGGCTCGTTCTGCTGCACGGCGGTCACATTCTTCAGTCTTGGCCTGCCACTCTTGAGAAAAAGACTTCGGGTGGGCAGGAACACAAGACCTGAGATGATGTCCGTATAGAACCTGGGCTGGGGAGCGTCCGGTGAAGTTCGGGGTGTTGCGTAACTCCAACAAACCTCGATCGAAGTCCTTGCAGTCAATATTTCCTGAGGGTGACACCTTAAGGATCAGGTGTTTCACAGTCTTGACTGCGGCTTCAGCGTGTCCATTCGCCTGGGGGTAGTGGAACTCGTGGCTGGTGAACTGGGGTCCTCCATCAGTCCTGAGGCGGAGGGGAACACCAACTTCTCTGAAGTAATGCCTGAAGCTCCGGATGGTAGCAGTAGCCGTTGTATCACTACCACAGGGGACGACAACAGGCCATCCAGACAGTCGGTCGGCAATGACGAGGAAGGACTTCCCTGCAACTGCAAAGAAATCGGCCGACACAGACTCGAAGGGTCTTGAAGGGTTGTCGTCGCACATTAAAGGTTCCTGTTGCTGGCTAGGTTGCAGAATCTGGCACGGTTCACAGGCACGGACGGTACTTGCAATGTCCGCGTCGATTCCGGGCCAAAATACAGTCTGCTTCGCCCGTCGCTTGGTGGCCTCCACTCCTCGATGGCTGTCGTGAAGGCGGGCCAAGGTACGGCGGCGTAGGGCAGCAGGAATAACTACTCGTGGACCATACAAGACGAGGTCTCCATCACAATAGAGGTCCTCGCGTATTTTCCAGTACGGGAGTAGCGATTCATGAAGGTCGTATCGGTTAGATGGAAATCCCTGAGACACACAGTCGACGAGCCGGATGTAGGAAGGGTCGGCCCGGGCTGCGGTGCGGAGATCTTCAAGGGTCTTGTCTGCATCCGGTGCTGTAGACTCTTCTGATGTGAAGACGGCCTTCAATGAAACCACTGACTTGAGGGATGCAGCAGCTGTAGAACACAACATCTCGTCCTCTGGGGTGGCCTTTAAAATAGGTTTAGGGAATTCCTTGGAAATAATGGCCAACTCTTGACAATGGCCATATGATAAGAGCGGAGTCGGGATACCATTATGAACATCAATTCGGGCTGAGCAAGACTGCTTACCAAAGGTAAGGGTAGCCCAGAAAGATCCCAAAGCTGGAGCCATCTTGGAACCATCAGCTGTCAGTTTCGTTGTCTGAGGAGGGGGCTGTAGGTTGCTCCGGGGTATTCTCAAACTTGCTAAGTGTTGTGGACCAATTACTGAGACGTCAGCACCGGTGTCAAGTAACATCTGAAGACTGGATGACGAGTTACCGTAAGAAATGACGACATTGATGCGCTGGGGCGTCGTGTCTGTGGAACTACGTACACGACGGCAGGAACGACTGGACACAGCGTCTTGATGCTTAGAAGAAGGAGGGGGCGCGCCAGCACTACCTGAGGATGACTTCTTGGATCCTAGGTGGTGTCCTTTCTGTGTCTTCTTACGACAACATTTGTCATAATGGCCCACACGACCACAAAGTCTGCACTGAACTTTGCTAGCAGGGCACTTGACTGTATAAGCCCAGTGACCCTGGCGGTCGCAACTTCTGCACACGCTTTGAGCAGCTGGGCACTGGGAGGCATTATGCTGTCTCGCACAGCTGTTACACAAAGCTGCTGCTGAAGGTGTGGCTGGAGGGTGAGGGGTGGGGTTACTTTGCTGCTTCTTACCCTTTCTGTAGGAAGACACCGCCCTCACCTGGTCAGGTTGTGAGCGTAAAGCTGAAGTCGCACACCTGGCGGCCTCGTACGCTCGACATTTCGTAACAACATATTGAAGGGAGGAAGTGGGGTCGAGGGAAATGAGACGCTGAACTAGCTCTTCATCTCGGACACCCGTTAAAATGATTGTCTTAAGTTGTGTCTCTTCACAGACTTGAGAATGTCCGGGACAAACATCAACTTCCTCTGAACACCTTTTGAGCCTTACAAAAAACGCGTCAACAGATTCTCCATCAAGCTGTTTACATTGGAGGAGTTCTCTTCTCCTGAGTGCTTCGTTGCGCTGTCCCTTGACGTGTTCCTGCAACTTGTCGAGCACGGCCTCTACCGTCAGAGTTGTCGTAGGAGGCACTTGAAGTGTGTGCTCGAGAGTACGTTGCGTCTCTAAGGACAAGCACATACGAAGCTGTATCATTTGTTTCGGCTGTGATAAACTGGACAAGTCAACCATTGTTGCGTAGTCTTGCCAACGTCGACGCCATTCCCGAAACATCTGATAAGAAGCGTCAGACATCAGAGAGGGAGGCGTCTGTACAGCAGCCTTTTGAGGTGTTGTTCCGACTCTGGGAAATGAGGTACCAGTACCTCTAGTCGCATCAACATTAGTAGTAGCAGATGAATCTTGTACGGTAGAACGTTGTGGGGAGGCTAACAGAGAAATCAAGACTTCAAATCTGGCTTGATCCTCCTGTCTTCTAAGGTCATCCTCACGTCTACGTATGTCTTCGAGTTCTCTGCGGGTTTGTTCCTCTTTGTGGCGTCGTCTTTCAGACTCTTTGTACCGAATTTCTTCCTCTTCTCTCCTTGCAATATCGTCCTGGCGTCGAGAAGTTTCCATCCACTTTATCAGTTGAAGGAGATCTGTGGACGCATGTATCGCAGGAGAGCTGGCTCGCGACGAGCGAGGAGATTCTGTGGGTGACTGGGCATTGTCACTGTGGGGAGCGTGGGGTGTAAGCATGGGTGGGGAGAGGTCTCCCACACTAAAACTCGTAACCCCATCGTCCAGGGTATCGTTTTGATCCCTGTGAGACATGCCGACTGCTTCTGTACTCTATCTGTGCAAAAGACCGGGTCAGCCCCTCGTAATCTATGCACAGAATTACAGAAGTAAGTCACAAGAAAATACTGTACAAGGTGAATGCGTGTGTGTGTGTGTGTGTGTCTGGACGGGAGGGGAGAGACTTGGCGCGCTGCCAGACGTAGGAGCGGATGGGCAGCGTCGAGCGCTGGCTCTCAGTCACCCTCAGACCAGAGACGGGAGAGCACGTACTGTCGGGCCGCTCCCTTAGTCATCTGACCGCAACTTGCACAGACAATTATGATTAAAATACACAGCACAGCACTTCACAAAACACTTCACTTCACAGCACAGCACTGTACACAGCATAGCACTTCACAACACTGTAAGTCTAGAGGCTTGTAGTAGTAGGGTGTGTCATACGGAGGCGAATTTTTTTTTTTTTAGTTTGAAAAATCGGCCCATGGTATTAATGATGTAGTTCTATGTGCAGAATCATGTGATATCTTCAGATTTGAAAAGTTTTCATTTTTTGCTAGGTAAATTTTAACTTGAAATCTTATGAAAATTCAGTATTCCCACCCTTTTACCAACACCACTAAATAGCTTATTTAAAGTAAAGTAAATGTATCAGGTTAATTTATTAGGATGAAAATGATCCAGAATAGTGAAATGAATGATCTTGACACATTTATTAAATTTAATATTCCTTTAGAAAACAAAATCATCAAATACAAAAACCGGTTTTACTACTACGACCCGGTGTTGCTGCACACCATAGAGAACATGTCTTTCTTGCTTCTGTTTCTACTCATCACCTCCCTGCTGACCACCTGAGTTCGGATGTAGCCTTCCCTCCTCTCCTGGCTGTACACGTGACTGCTGGCCTCGCTCACTTGCTGTACACAACGCTCTATACTCTGGGTGTGCGAGGGCCAGACAGGGACATGCATGGGGTTGTCCAGGAAAGCTCTGACTTGAACATTGGTGAGGCTGCAGGTAAGAGGGGGCTCACTGCCAGCCTGGATGTTATCCAGATCTATGAGATCAGTGAGGGTCTTGGCACCTAGATTGACTTCAGGAGTCTTCCTGACCCTGAAGGAATCGTCACCAACTGATTCGTCATGCCCAGATCCTCTCATAAGTCTCATATCCAAGATCTTTTTGACTGCCACTCTTCTCTCCTCCTCATCCTTACTGCAGAGCATTGTCTGCAGAACTGCCTCGGGATGAGCATACCAGGAAGATCTCCTCACAGTCTGCTCCACAATCTGAACAACCTTCCTTGGCTGACTCCTCAGGAGCTCAAGCTGGAAGAGAACATGCCTCGGACCTTCGGAGAACGATGACTTGACCTTGGTGTTGAACCAATTTGGCAAGTAGACATTCACGATGAATTGGACAATAAGTCTCAGGTTGTGAAGCTGGTTCCCTTTCAGTTTATGATGAGCGACCCAAATTCTGCAGAACCTGAGAGCCGTTGTGAGCCACCTAGAATGTGAGACTGGACCTATCTGCAGGTAAGCAAGTCTATCAGGCATGACCCCAGTTTTGATGGCATTGCAAATCATGTAACCATAGTACTGGTCAGTACTCAGGTCGTCAATGACAGTATGTGCAAGCTCAACGAGTGGAGGAGCCAACTGTGATTTTTTCAAAGCTCGGATTTATTTCTAACTCAGTGGCAGGTCAGCATCTTGCCAAGAGGACCCGAGACCATCTGTTGTTTGAAAGAGTCTTGCCATCCAGCTCCTGGATCAGATGTCTGAGTGGCAACTCGTTGGTGTGGAGGTCACAAACAATCCAGACCAGCTTCCTCTAATCTTCCGCTCTATCCCATATGACCCCCCTTGCCACCCTGTGTTCGTGTTGGTGCTGTCCCCTCCAATGGCCTGCAGGGTCTGGTCTACGTTCCTCTCTCTGAGCCAGTTCACAATGTTATCTGCCACTATCTCAGCTGGTTTCCTGATGTCATCTTTCTCTGGAGTGAAATGCCACAAATACTTCCCTCCTGGTTCACTGCAGCAGGAGTAGTGTTCCTCCTTCACCATGGCAGGGAACAACTTGCCAGAATCTCCAACTTTCATGAACACTTTTGTGTCATCCCTTCTCCCATCAAAGAACAAACAATTGATTCCATTTTCTCTTATCCCCTTATCAAACTCCTCTTCTAGGTTACTGACAAGTTTCTCCTGAGCTCTCCTTACTTTGTTATGATCTATCACCAGGTGAACATCATCAGGTGTTATCAAACCACCGTCAATCCAGGCAGCTGTTGCTATCTCTGCAGGTTCTCTGAGACCAGTGTGGTGTCGCATGCTGGCCAGAGCTATGCTCGGGATATCTTTCCTATTTCGAATCTTATGCCTGGAAGGTTTAGGATCATTATTTTCTGGGTTAGGGACAAAGTCACCATTCTCCTGGTCAGCACTCGGATCAGCCATGGGGAAGTCATTAAACTCTGAATCAGCTTGACTCCAATCATCGGCCTTTTTTACCTCACCCTAGGCCTTCAAGTCTCTTTTCCTCAGCAACTCTTCTCCTCTTCTGTCTCTCTGTGGCAGCCTCCTGTCTCGGACTCCGGAATATCTTAGCTAGAAAATCATGAGGAAGCCCCTATACTGTAGTCTTCTCTCTGTGTGCTTTGACAAATGCCAGTTCGATCACAGGAATCTTCAGTTCCGCTTGCAAATACAGGAGATGTGGGCCTCGGATTTACAGTCACGATCGCATCCAAACTCAGGACAGAGAACAATTGGGCACTTGCAAGTAATTATGTCAAATAACTGGTCCAGTTGCTTGGCAAAGCTGTCCTTAACTACAAGTTTTCCTCTCCCAAGAGAGATATCTCTTGCCTTTTCCCAACTGGCTAGCAGTCTCTCACTAATCTTCTTCTGACTTGTTATGACTGGAGGCTTGAACTGAGCGTTAGCCAGAGTGTACTGTGCCAAGACAACTTTGGTCATATCACTGGCAATGTCTTTGTTTGTGTAAGTTCTTTGGTTCTTTTCACTGATTTGCCTGATTAAAACACCGTATCTCAAAGCATCTCTCAATGCAAGCAACTCCGGCTTATGAGCTCTCTCCCAGACCCAAAGATATGGTGACTGAGATGGCTGGATTTTTGGATTCCTCGTTCTGACCACGAGGCAGCCATCGCAAATATTATCCAACTTATAAATGCATCAGAATCTGGAAACAGAAAAATATTGTTAGTTGGGTTGTTAAAGAATGAAGTCAGAAAGCAATGTTCACTATTTAATTGTAATGCACTAATGCAGCTATACGTTAGATTTTTGATAAATTTCACGCTAAAATTTACCTAGCAAAAGGTTGCAAAATATTGAAACTGAAATTATTTTCTGTTTATATACACTAAAATCTACCAAAAAAGTGATGGGCCATTAGTTTTAGCTGATCTTCCCTCCTATGACACACCCTATTGTAGTAGTCTTGCTGTCTGAAGCTGAAGTCACTGAAGACGAGGCGCCATTAACAGAGTCCGGGCAAGGCTTGGTCCACCGTTTCTCACTGAGAAATAATCACTGCGCCATCTAGCGTATTGTCAGATACCCAAAGAATGTTCTATACTACTGAGGGTATACACAAACACTTATTGTCTTTAAAAGTAGGCTCTATTCTCGTACGGGAGATATATATATACAATAGGACGCAGAAGCCCGTGGTCACGCCACGAGGACTCTGTCTTCTCTCTTTACATCTATCTATGTATTACTACGCGCTGGCCTGTACAGATGCCAGCATTCACAAGCTAAATACATAAAGTATAAATGTGATAATTTATATACATAACATGGTGCACAATAAATGGAATATTACATAGAATTAATACATGTTCTGCAATACTTTACTATACATAATTAATAAGAGTAATATAACAATATACAGCTGAAGGTACTACTTTGTGTCCATATATATCATACAAGGTTAAGTTAAGTTAGGTTAAGTTAAGTTAGGTTAAGTTAAGTTAAGTTAACTTAGGTTAAGTTAAGTTAGGTTAAGTTAAGTTAAGTTAAGTTAAGTTAGGTTAAGTTAAGTTAAGTTAAGTTACGTTAAGTTAAGTTAGGTTAAGTTAAGTTAAGTTAAGTTAGGTTAAGTTAAGTTAGGTTAAGTTAAGTTAAGTTAAGTTAGGTTAAGTTAAGTTAGGTTAAGTTAAGTTAAGTTAAGTTAGGTTAAGTTAAGTTAGGTTAAGTTAAGTTAAGTTAAGTTAAGTTAAGTTAAGTTAGGTTAAGTTAAGTTAAGTTAAGTTAGGTTAAGTTAAGTTAGGTTAAGTTAAGTTAAGTTAAGTTAAGTTAAGTTAAGTTAGGATAAGTTAAGTTAGGTTAAGTTAAGTTAAGTTAAGTTAAGTTAAGTTAGGTTAAGTTAAGTTAGGTTAAGTTAGGTTAAGTTAAGTTAAGTTAGGTTAAGTTAAGTTAGGTTAAGTTAAGTTAAGTTAAGTTAGGTTAAGTTAAGTTAAGTTAAGTTAAGTTAAGTTAAGTTAAGTTAAGTTAGGTTAAGTTAAGTTAAGTTAGGTTAGGTTAAGTTAAGTTAAGTTAAGTTAAGTTAGGTTAAGTTAAGTTAAGTTAGGTTAAGTTAAGTTAAGTTAAGTTAAGTTAAGTTAAGTTAAGTTAAGTTAAGTTAAGCTAAGTTTAGTTAAGTTAAGTTAGGTTAGGTTAAGTTAAGTTAAGTTAAGTTAAGTTAAGTTAAGTTAGGTTAGGTTAGGTTAAGTTAAGTTAGGTTAGGTTAAGTTAAGTTAGGTTAAGTTAAGTTAAGTTAAGTTATCTTAAGTTAAGTTAAGTTAAGTTAAGTTAGGTTAAGTTAAGTTAATTTAAGTTAAGTTAAGTTAAGTTAAGTTAAGTTAAGTTAAGTTAAGTTAAGTTAATTTAAGTTAAGTTAAGTTAAGTTAAGTTAAGTTAAGTTAAGTTAAGTTAAGTTAAGTTAGGTTAAGTTAAGTTAGGTTAAGTTAAGTTAAGTTAAGTTAGGTTAAGTTAAGTTAGGTTAAGTTAAGTTAAGTTAAGTTAGGTTAAGTTAGGTTAAGTTAAGTTAAGTTAGGTTAAGTTAGGTTAGGTTAGGTTAGGTTAGGTTAGGTTAGGTTAGGTTAGGTTAGGTTATAAAGAAGAATACAAGGAATGTTTATTTAATCTGTATTGACGTATGTTTTGTCTACTGGGGTAATTACTCCCCTGACATTCAGTGACCTCACTGGGCCCTAGGATCACCCCTGTAAATACAGAATGAACGTGAAGGTGAAATATGTAGTCTTTTTTCCTTTTTATTTAATAATGTTCTTTATCAAAATTGAAAGAGTTATAATATTCTAATTATTTAAATTGTATTAATTACATATTTAAATCTATGTATTTTTTAATATTTCTAAAGACCCTCTCTTTAACATAAAAACAGGGGGCTTCTGTCCTATTTTGCACTTTTACTGAGGGGCTTTTGTCCTAGGAGCTTTTGTCCTAGGGGTTTTTTGTCCTAGGGGCTTTTGTCCTAGGGGACTTTTGTCCTAGAGGGTTTTTGTCCTAGGGGGCTTTTGTCCGGGCCCCGTTCCACCAACAATCTTAAAATTATTTAATGACCATTGTTACAGTACAACTCACTTCACTATTGTGATCATTGTTTATGGCTTAATCCCCACACAATAAAGGTAAATATAAAGAGTGTATATAAAGTGTTTATTTAACTGTACAAAAACAAATAAAACAACACAAAAAATAAATTAGAAATAATAAGAAACTTAATTACTAAGGATCAGGCGACCACTTACAAGAGGAGGCAGCCTTTGGCCTATCATATTGTACATCATCATCAAAAGCTACATACACTCCAAGGTGCAAAAAATGTTGATGGTGAAGAAAAAGACACATCAAACAAAACAGACAAAACAAATGTGGACACTGATGGAGGACTGGAAACTACAATTTTGACATAAGTGTAATGGACCCCTGTCTCATCAACAGAACATATTATATAAATGGGTCAATACATCTGATATTATATTCAGATTCACCACCCTGTAACTTTCCACTGTCTATGAGTAAGACATGAGTTGGACACGTGAGCGGGCAACTCTCCCAGGAGGGAGTGACCCATAGTCAGCATTTCTGTAAGCCCGCACAGCGAGGCCCTCACTCTTCAGTCGCTCACATCAACTTATATCGTAAGGACGTGACCTAACGTTTATAATACATAAACGCCATCCCTTTCTCATTCACTCCTATACAGTGGGACTTACGGTCGATCTACACTCAGGAATTATATATACAACCCTTTTATAATAAAAACAAGGAACTACCGTTTGGGTTTCGTTACTTAAACCCAAATAATAAATATATGTGAACTGCCTGGTTAATTGCACAAGCAGCCGAGTCATATAGGTGGCAAGCTGTGTGTACTGATTCTTCAAACTGGTAGTTGTATGAACAGTCTGTGTTTTGAGAAAAACTGAAAACACACAGCAGTGACTCGTTACATAATCCGAGTGTTTAAAACTATATCCTGTATTGAGATGATATTTAGTGAGTGCACCTTATCTCTGTCACATACAAACACGTGCAGAATTCGTAATATACATATATTACAGCCTGTTGGTAAATATCCAGATTGTGCCCGTTGAAGTAGACCCCACTCAGCATTTTCTAGTTACAGTGTTGCAGTGTTGAAGAAAGGTTTCATAACCTGGACTAACAATTGGTATTTTACAAGCAGCTGAACAGTTTTGTTGTGTCGCCAGCGTTAATTACGAAGTTCCGGTGTCATCATACAAGATCTCCATATATACGTAGACTGTGAAGACTTGGCACACGGCAGTCTCGCTAGCGACCTAGCAACGACCAGAGTGATAACCAATCATCAGCAGTTTCTGATCGACAGTGGAGAAACTCCCCTAGTTTGAAGTGGACTCGTCTCTCACCAAGGCAGAAGCGTCTCATCGTTGCCAAGGAAACCAGGAGCAGCTCTCACATCACCAGGAAGAGGCCCCACCCACCCTCCACCCAAGACTCGACTCAGAACTCGGCTTGAAGGATCGCATCTTCTATACAGACGTAACACCTTGTATAAATAGGTATTTGAATTACATAATTCTACACACATGAACACGTTCGAGAGATATCTTCACATCTATAGGTTCGTCGGATAGGATTATTTAAATGATAAAGTGTCGAATGTAAGATTAATGTATTGAAATCCTATAATTTACAGTGGTTTGTAAGTGTCTGTCGTCTTATTGAAAGTTTAATAATTAACTACAATTCATATTCATTTATCTTGTAAATGAGAGGCAAGTGATCTGCTCTTACTGTTAAGTATTCATTGACCCACGAGGGACTAATAGATAATTTTCTAAGTTTCCCATGTCTAATGTTGATGACATTGAACGCCTAGCGCAACTGTTTGCTTATAACCAACTCGTCGATGATCAAGCCCAGACTGACATTGATTTTGAGTCGGGATCACAGTTAAATAATTCGGTAGGAAGTAGTGAGAAAGTTATTGAGGAATCATTTGACGACTTAAGCCGTCGTACCCTACGATCTGGTAATCACTATAGTACCTCACCTAAGTATACAAAAACAGTTACCCCTGTTACAGGTGATAGTGTGTCTGTTGCTAAATCAGTAACAACCTTATTAACCCAGCCTTCTGTTAGGAGTAAGAATACTGACTTGCTTAATACTAACACTACAATGGCTTCCTCTAACCCTCACACCAGTACTACTACCACACCTAAACCTGATAATGTTATTAATATCATGCAGCGTGGCGACTATGTTCGGAATTTCACGGGACAAGATGATTATAGGGTCGCACATTTTATTCGTGCATGTGAAGATAGCATGCGCACTAGTCACAAAACGACTGACGAAGATAAAAAAGCATATGTACGTTCCCATATAACGCAGGGTTCCTATGCCGGCAGTCGTTTGAATGCGTTTGGTTTGCAAAGCCCTGACTATGAAAAGTTTAAGCGAACGTTAATTGGGATTTTTGGGGGTAGGTCACAGCTGGGCCAGCTGCAATGGATATTCAGATGGATGGATCGCTGTACTCCAGGTATACGCAATGAAACGCCTGTCGACGCTGTCGACATCGCAGGCGAGGTTCGCCAGGATATGCAAGCGACCTTCCGGTCCTCAGACTGGTACAACGCGCAGGGTAATATGTCAGCGGACAATGTGGAAACGTTGATAGAACTAATAAGTATTCTCCTTTCCGTCCATCGTCCCTTATA
>NW_024731365.1:0-30898 GCF_018991925.1 Homarus americanus | reverse complement strand
TTGCAAAGCCTTCGACAGAATCCCCCACGAAAGACTAATAAGAAAAGTGGAGGCTCATGGCATTAAAGTAGATCTTCTAAAATGGATTAGGGCGTGGTTACAGGACAGGAAACAGCCAGTGAGCATTAACGGCACTAAATCCGATTGGAGCAACGTCACTAGTCGAGTTCCCCAAGGCTCAGTTCTTGGACCATTATTATTTATTACATAAATAAACGACATAAATATCCGCGTAGACAGCAACATAAATAAATTTGCTGATGATACTAAAATAGGGCGTGTAATTAAATCTGACGAGGACTCCGCAAAACTACAGGAAGATCTAAAAAAAAATTTCGAATGGTCTGAAAAATGGCAGATGAAATTCGATGTGGACAAATGTAAAGTACTCAGTTTAGGAGATGTAAACAGGGAAACCAGATACCAGATGAACAACGATGTTATTGAGAAATCCGACTGCGAGAAAGATTTAGGAGTAATGATAAGTAGGAATCTTAAGCAAAATAAACAATGTGTATTTGCTCGAAACAAGGATAATAAAGTACTTGGGTTCATACAAAGGATTGTTAAATACAAGACTAGCGAGGTCATCCTAAAACTATATCTTGCGCTTGTGAGACTTCACTTGGTTTACTCAGTTCAATTCTGGTCACCGTATTACATAATGGATATAGAATCCTTAGAAAGAATTCAGAGGAAAATGACAATACTAATCCCGGACATTAGGAACCTTGAGTACAGAGACAGGTTAAAGCATCTTAATTTGCACTCCCTCTAGAGACGTAGAGTGAGGGGCGATATGATAGAGGTGTGTAAATGGAAATCAGGGCTAAACAAACGGGACATTACAAAGGTACTCAAACTATCCAACCAGGAGCGAACCCGTAACAATGGTTTTATATTAGACAAATTTAGATTTAGGCGCGAAATAGTTAAACATTGGTTTGGAAATAGAGTAGTGGACGAGTGGAACAAGTTACCAAATATCATCATTAACTCGAATACGCTGGAAAGCTTCAAACATAAGTTGGATGGATATATGAGCAATAGGGGTTGGGTGTAAATGGGACTGCCCAGTATGAGCCAATAGACCCGCTGCAGTTTCCTCCATTCTTATGCTTTTTTAATTACTCAACCAACTAACCCATTAACAATACAAATACGCAACTAGCTGAAGAAACTCATGTCTAATTTGACGACGAGCCAAGTAAGTAGGCAGCCTGTTAACCACCTAACCAACCATACAAATTAATTTAACATTTAAATTTGTAACTAATAAGAACATAAGAAAATAAGGAGTCTGCAATAGGCCGGTTGGCCTGTGCATGGCAGCTCCTGTCGAGAGTTACTACCACTCTCTATGATCCGTGAATCTATCTAGCCTCCTTTTGAAACTTTCCAGAGTTCCCGCACTTACTACAAAGTTGCTAAGCTTGTTCCACTCGTCCACCACCCTATTTGTGAACCAGTTTCTTCCTATCTCCCTCCTAAACCTAAACTTATCCAACTTGAATCCGTTGCTCCGAGTCCTATCCTGCTCGGATATTATAAGAACTTTATCTATATCCCCTTTATTGATTCCTTTCATCCACTTAAATACTTCTATCATATCTCCCTGCACTCTTCGTCTTTCTAGGGAATGCAAGTTAAGTTTCTTTAACCTATCCTGATATGGAAGGTTTCTAAGTCCCGGAATCTTTTTTGTCATTCTTCGCTGCACCGACTCCAGTGAATTTATATTTATTCTATAATAGGGGCACCAGAACTGAACCGCATAATCGAGGTGCAGCCTGACTAGTTTCCGTCTCCACCTCCTCCGCCGACTCAAGTCCCTCGGAGTTCCTGCACACGAGCTCCTCAGTGTTTACACAACATTCATACTTCCCAAGCTCACCTATGCCTCCCCCACCTGGTCTTCCTCCCTAAATGCCACACAACGTAAACACCTAGAAAAAGTGCAAAAGAGGGCATGCAAGATTATTCTCTCCCCTTCCTACTCCACATATCAAGAAGCGCTCAACACACTGACCCTTTCGACTCTCATTGACCATCACCACGACCTCACCTGCAAATTTGGTAAGAAGCTTCTACACCATCCTTGACACCGGCTCCTACTACCACCTGAGATCCCTAGCCCGAGAATTGCTGTTCGACACCACAACTGCATCCAGCCCATACGTGCACGAACTGATCGCTATAAGAACAGCCCAGTCCCAACTAATAAAATTATCAATAACTTCTGTAATAAATCATGTATTCAATTCAGTAAACACTACCCTTGCACTGTCACTATGTTGAAATGAACTGTAGTTTGCTTTTCCCCATCTATTATTATATGTCTTATTTGTGTCACTTATGTTAGTTGTGTATATTATTTGTAATTCGTAACCCATTCCCCAAATATGTAACTGTATATTTTCAGCCTTCTGGCTGCCAAGCTCTTTCAATAAACCGTTAATTATTATTATTATTATTATTATTATTATTAAGATATAGTTGCAATAAGACCTCTGCACTCTTGTTACTTACACTTCTAGATATAAAACCCAATACTCTGTTTGCCTTATTTCGAACATTAACGTAATTGTTTTAGTATAGGAAATGTGGTAATCCGCTTAAGGCACCCCTTTGTGGTCTCTTTTCTAACAAATTTCTTTAGTTCACTAAAACAACCGTTATCAAAGTTCTTAGTATATTATACTGTACAGTATATATATATATATATATATATATATATATATATATATATATATATATATATATATATATATATATATATATATATATATATATATATATATATATATATATATATATATATATATATATATATATATATATATATATATATATATATATATATATATATATATATATATATATATATATATATATATATATATATATATATATATATATATATATATATTGATAAAATCACACAGGAAAAAGGGAAACACTGGAACCCTTAGGTTTCGTGTTTATTCGAGACATCCTCAGAGGCAACTGAATTACAAGGTAGGTATTGGGGATTACTGGCCACTTCGCCGTTAGGCTATTTCGGCCGAAGCTGTTTGTTAGTAGACTCATTTTCTTTGGACTTCTTCCTTTTCTTGTTTCTTCTTTTACTTTTCAATTACCATTCTTCTTGTTGGTCTTGTTCTGGAAGATTTTCGTACACGTGTATAAACGGGATTGCTGATAGTGTTATAAAATCGGGTTTAATTTTGGCTTCTTCTTTTTCCGTGGTCTTCTTGGGGTCTTGATTTTTATTTGTTGTGGTCTTGTTCGGGTCTTGATTCTTCTTTGCTGCAGTTTTCACTACAAGGAGAGCCTCCTTGTAGTGAAATTTTTCCTTACTTCGCAGCTTAGCCACCCTACACTCCTCCCTCCACTTGGGACACTCCCGGTCGGAGGAGGAGTGAGGGCCACCACAAGCTGCGCACTTCTTGGCGGCCGCCGAGCAGTTGGTGTCCTGGTGCCCGGGTGTCCCGCAACTGGAACGCACCTCCTGAGCACGACACTTCCGCGCCAGATGGCCGTACCTCTGGCATTTATAGCATCTTGCAGGCCTTCTTTCGTACGGTCTTACTGGGATCTTCTCCCATCCCAGCAAGACTGTGCTTGGAAGTTTCTTGTGGCAGCCAACCAGTGCAGTTGTACTGGTGAGCTTCCGTGCTATTGAGAGCTGGTTTCCGATCAGCTCGGCCAGTTCTTCTTTTTCTAGATATTCAATTTCTGTGTGGGAGATGACTCCCAAAACCAAGTTGTCCTCTAGGCAGGTTTCAACTAGGATCTGTATCCCATTGATTTCTCTTAGGTTTTCTAGTTGCTGGGCCTCTCCCCATTCCGCGAAGGTGACGATAAGGCAACCGCTGTCTCTGCGGACGACCCTTGTCACCCCCGTGATTCCTGAGGAATCAAAAAACTTCCTCAGGACAAGGAGGTTCAGTTGCTTGCGCGAAGGGCGCTTGACTGGATACAGTCTGACGACCTTCGCCTGTTTACAGGTGAACATTGTCTGGTTCACGTGGTACCTTGGGAGCAGAAAGATCCTACCTCGCCGAGGTTCAGTTCTCAAGTGGAATTACAAGAACTGAGAGAGGCTTATGTACCTGACTTAACATGACTATAATTTTTTCCCAGCTGAGAAAAGGGTTACAGCTGATTGGCTGTTGCAAACCTGTCCGATTTTGTCCTGAGTAATGATGTATTTCTAAATGAGTTAATTCATAATCGTTGGGATGACCGTTTCTGATGAGAAAGATATTTAGCTAAATTATATAAAGATACATAAATTCATTATTTCAAACATAAGCACGTCGGAAGTTTATCAGAAGTATTATACGTGAATTAACTGATAAACTCGGGTAGCAAATTCACTCTTTCGGAGGATGCATTTAATATATACTTATTTTTACCTACAATAAGACATACTAATTCAAATTACATATCAGTAATAGTACATTATGCAAAAAAAAAAACATTTTAAAAGATCAGAATCACATTGAAATATTACACGGCCGTCAGCAGAGGCGGGAAATATGACTGCGAACTACTTCATATTTTTCCCGCCTCTGCTAACGGTCGTGTACTATTTCAATGTGATTCTGATCTTTTAAGATGTTGTTTTTGTATAATGTACTATTACTGATATGTAACTCTTGAGGATGGGGCTGGGCATTTTTTCTCAGCTGAGAAAAAAAGTCGTCCTTTCTTATAAGCTTCTCTTGTGTTTCCGGTGGTGGTGGTGTGTGTAGTGAATGTCATGTTTTTGACCTGACCTCATGTTTTGTAAGGTCACCCTGTGTACATAAGCCTCTCTCAGTCTTTGTAATTCAGTTACCTCTGAAGATGTCTTGAATAAAGACGAAAGCTTAGATGCTCCATTGTTTCCCTTTTTCCTGTGTGATTTTATCAAGATGTATCTTATCCACGTTTCCATTGTGGATCTACCTGTACATGATATATATATATATATATATAGAGAGTAAGAGAAGGATAACTACAAGCATATAAGAAAACACGAAGTTCTTTCTTGTATATCAGTATATACTGTACCTAGATCACGCGTACTCATAGTGATTTATTTATATATATAAAATATATATATATATATATATATATATATATATATATATATATATATATATATATATATATATATATATATATATGTATATATATAGTGAGCATAAAGTCTTTCCCTGATTACAAACATTTATTACACAAAACATATGCTAGGTACAAATATACAGTTTTTTGCAGCTTAAGATATGCATGAAAAAAATCTATGAATTCGTCTACACAATGCTACAACATTCATGTTTCTATCTAGAATGGTCTTCGAGATATGATTTTTCATAATCAGGGAAAGACTTTATGCTCACCCTGTATATTACAAGTTATCTCGGGAGATTAAATTCGTAGGTGTAGATGAGAAGTATTGGTACACCACTCTAAGTTCAGTGAAGCCTAACGACTAGATAACAAGAGTGATACTCAACCTTCTCTCACCGGTGAACGGAAATAAAGTCACAGGAAAAAGTCACTTGACTTGTACACATTGACAACACATGATATATATGATGGCATTGCACGTAGGTTAGGTCAAGTTAGGCTAGGTTTCTTCCGTGCCTTTTTTTCTGTGACTTTTTTCCTGGATTCCTCTCTCCGCCCGGTCAGACTCAGTAGCCAGGCTTGGTCCAGCCTCAGCCAAGTCGTCACCTAATTGTTTACTTACTAAGAATCTCTAGATATTCCCATGTTAAATTTCCTCCCTCTCTCACTCTCTCCCTTCAGACCCTTTTCCCTCTCTCCCTCCCTCTCCTACTCTCCTTCTTTCACTCACTCTTACTCTCCCCCCTTTCCTTCCTATCTCCCCCCCCTCCCTCTCTTTCCTTCCTCCTCCCTGCCTCCCTCCCAACTTTCTTCCCTCCAACTTTTGTTTTCCCTGGATCTCCCTCCCTCTCTCACCTTCTCCCCTCCTTCTTTCCTCTTTCACTCCTTCTCTATCCTTGCCTACCCCTCTCTCGCTCCTTCCCTCCCCCTATCCCCTATCCCTCCCTCCTGTCTGGCACATTAAGAACACATTAACTTGACTCTTTTTAGCAACACCGCTCAATGTTTACACCGTTTGAATATCAACTGAATTATTCCCAGACTGTACCATAATTATGTGTGTTCTCTCATCCCCAGATATAGAGGAATAATTTTGTTGTGTTCGTATCATTGAGAATCTATGGTAAGAGATGAGTGTATATAGTGAAACAGTGACCAAACCGCTAAACCGGGGATGTCATGAAGATTAGAACCCTCTACTGACTTCACCTGATGAATCAATAAAAACCCTAACATTAATGGAGGAGTAAGGGGAAAGGTTATCTCAGGCTTGGTTAGATTAGACTAGGTTATGTTGGCTTAGATTAGGATATGTTAAGTTAAATTTGGTTAGGTTAGCAACAGAGAGCATAATAATCAGGTGAAATAATCGGTGGACGGAAAAAGGTCACAGGAAAAAAGTCACAGAAAAAGTCACATTTTATTTAATAAAAGTAAAAATATTTTAAAACAGTTATTAACTGACAATATATGACGTTTACACATTGACAACACAATTTATATATGATGCACGTAAGTTAGGTTAAGTTAGGTTAGGTTAGGCTAAGTTAGGTTAGGTTGGGTTAGGTTAGGTTTTTTCCGTGCGTTTTTTTCTAACACTTTTTCCTGTGAATTTTTTTCTGTGACTCTTTTTCCTGTGACCTTTTTCCTGGATTCAAATAATCTACGGTTCCTAATCTTCATGATATCTCAAACCAGTTATTGTTACAACATTCCCAAACCATTTATCGTTGTAGTTACAATATGTTCTATACCAGTTAATAGAGTTACAGAATTCTTAACCGAACTTACCCTAAACTGACCTTACTTACCTCAACCACCCTGGACTGACCTTAATGTGAAAGGAATGTAAAACGTGAATCCAGGACATTTCTTTGTTATATCGCGCACCAACACGAGGAGACATAACCACAAAGGCGCCAAGTTACCATGTAGAACGAATTATAAGGTAATACTTTTTCACACAGGGTGGTAGACCTATGGAGCAGTCTACCAGCCCAAGCTGTGGAATCATGAACAGTACTGGGCTTCAGAATTGCCCTTGATAGAATCAACAAGAACAATGGATTTTCCTACACAGACCACTGGCCTCCTTCCCTCATATTGGGTACCTCTAATGAGTGGCCATTAGGTAAATAAGGTATCCAACTCTAACCCTATTTAACCTCATCTAGACTAACTTGATTTTAACTAAACTTGGCCTAATCTACCTTAGATTGACCTTATTTGAATAAATCTAGCCTTATTTAACGTACCCTGGCCTTATCTAACTCAAACTGACCTTAATTTATTTAACCTGGCCTAGTTTGACCTAACTTGGCCTTAATCAACTTAACATGGACTAATTTAATCAAACTTGACCTTAATTAACCTGCCATATCTAACGCAACTTGACCTCTATTAACTTGAACCAACCTAATCTAATCCTCCCTGGCTTCATATAGCCCAACTTGTCTTTAATTAACTTATCTTGCCTTTATGCATAAACTGGCCAAATATTATCTGATTTGCCTTTGAAATTGTTCAACGATAATGAATTCATTCCAAATTTTCGTCGATTATAATAGAAGCGTTTCACAGATGTGTTATGAGTGTCGGAAATAAGAACCAATGAATAGATTACTGGTCGGCATATGAGCTTCGAATGATTCGTTGTGTAGACACCGAAGTAGTTAAAATGTAGATATTATATGTTATACTCAGTGTTGCCAACCCCTCAAGACCTCTGCGTCCTACACACACACTGAAATTACCCTACATTCCCCTTCATTACCCTACGGCTCAGTATGAAAATACTCCTATACTAGTTGGTACTGCTTTTATTTATATACCGGTATATAGCATATACTGAGTATATATATATATATATATATATATATATATATATATATATATATATATATATATATATATATATATATATATATATATATATATATATATATATATATATATATATATATATATATATATATATATATATATATATATATATATATATATATATATATATATATATATATATATATATATATATATATATATATATATATATATATATATATATATATATATATATATATATGGGAATAAAATAGCAATAACCTCAAAAATGTTGTTACTCTTATTTTGTTCATGACTAGGCCTACACATTATTTTCCTTTAAAAATAATAATTATATATTGCAGTGATTGGGCCTCCCTAATTTAAAATCAAGCTTCTTTTAAAAATGAAATAATAATTCTTAAATTATAATATAGCTTCTTTAAAAAAGTAGTTATATAATTTTCAGCAAAATACAGGAAATATTTTCTCAACCCAATCTTAACAAATTGTTCTATTGATTCTTTACATTCTTGAATGAATACAGATATACATTATGTAGATTATAGTGATCAGGTTTAATTTTCTTTCTTCTACAATCTTCTTCCCTTGCTATCATGCGAGATTTGGTTACAAGAATAGCATTCAGTAGTCATGGGCCATTTTATTTCTTTTCTTTGTTTTAGTATCTGTTAGCATAGAAAAAATTCTTTCAGTCTCAGCATTGGAGTGGGATAGGGTAAGTACCAATTTAGCCAAACATACCAAGTTTTTGAACACTGGTTCCTCATCAACATTCTTCACATCAGATAAAAACCCAAAACTCAGTGTTTGTTTTCTTCTTTAGCTCTCTACTTTCCTCCTCATTAAAGTAAAGGGGCAATTTTCTCCATTCCTCATCAACATCACCATCTTCATCTAACAAATGATGATATTTGTCTTTAAGGAGACAAAGAGAGGGAATTCTGCTTCTCCTTTCAAATCAAGTGCAACTGATGGTTGAATAATTTCTACTTCTTGAAAGAAAGGATCATCTAATGGCAACCATTTCTTTATCTCCTGAAAAGCTGTCTGATAAAAAAAGACAAACATCTTGTTTTGAACTCAGTGATATCACAAGCTTTAAGGTTTACTTGTTTAAGTAGATCTTCACACTTTTTCCATAGGTGGATTTCAGATAGAGGTACAAGGTGATCCAAATTTAAGGGCTCAAGGGATACATTACACAAATATTGTGGCTTTATGAAGTTCTGACTAAGAAGTCTAGCAGTTCTTTGGCTCTCTTTCTGTACACCAACCATATTCTTTTTGCTCTGAAAGAGAGCATTGAAAAAATTGAAGTATCACAGAACAAACCTCATGAATTCTCAGTATGCCTTTGTGAAGGGGTTGTTAAATTCATGCATTATGTGTTCAGCTGAAAGATTTCTACCCTCAATTTGTGCCTGAAAGAACAGCAATGTTAATACTTCCCACTGATCAAGAATGCGAGATATGCAGTGCTGCATGGCAAGCCACCGTGTATCAGATGGGCTCAGAATGTGTTACTTTTCAGCTGTGCCTTCCGTTTTGAACTATGCCAAAAATAGCTGGAAATATTCCCAATGAAAGCTTCCACACTGGTAGGTAGCTTGAGAGCTGCTTTACTTGCAGCAATGTGCATACAATGACAAATTCACCTCAACAGTGTGAAACTTCTATCAGCTTCCTGTCTTAATTTTGTCATTACAGAATTATGTTCTCCTACCATGACACTAGCATTATCAGCAGCCATTCCTATCATTGTGTAGGTGAATGTCTTTCTCCTCAAAGCATTTTCTGACTGCCTTTGCAACTGACTCTGAGGAACAATCTCGTGCATCATGTGAAATAACTTCCAGCAACTGAGGAACAACATCATTTTGGGCATTAGAAAAATATTTGACAAAACATGCAATTAGTTTGTCTGAGCAATTTCTGTCCCTTCGTCTATGAGAAGTGAAAACTTGTTGTTCTTCAACTCAGAACTGAGGCTATTTGTTTCTGTCTTCCCTAGTACATTTGTTACAATACCAGTACTTTTGGTTCTGTGCAGGTTGATATTCTTAGCTATTTCCGAATCTGGAAATATCTTTTTTAACATCTCTGATAAGTGGTCAATTGATTTCATGGAAATATTATGTTCACAGAAAAGTGAAGCTAATTTGATCTCGGCAAATTTAACATTCTTGTCCAGTTCATCTGTCTTCGAGATACATGTACTAGGACGGATCCAACTACTAAGAGACTGCTGCTTTCTAAACTGTAGGTTATGTATCTAAGCTACTGTGCCGAGTAGCAACCTTGTATATAAGCTACTGTGCCGAGTAGCATTTATATATGTAATTACGTGGCAAAACTGCACGTGTTATGTGGCAACATTGCCCCGAGACTGCCATATGGCAATGCAGCCTCAGTCTGACTCTGTGGGTCGTGCATGGCATACGCTAGTCACTACTTGTATTTCTCCTATCCGTTAATAAATGGACTTCAGTGTTACCCGGTGTTTCCCTACCCATCACTGCCTTCTTCAGGGAACACTTGGAACCTTCATGGCGCAGTGAGTAGGATTTGTGGACTTACAAGTGTCGTGAACAATGCCGATGGTTACATCAGCCGGTGATGTGCTCGTCGACTCCGTGTGTTGTGTTGTGTTGCGTTGTGTTTCGCCGCGACGTGCAGTGTTGCGATGTCACAGTGCGTTTTAGTGACGGTGGCAGTGTTAGTGTAAGAGTATTAGTGTGTCTAGAGCTGAGAGTTGAGCATTGGCCTGTTTTTAGTGGTACCCACGGAGCACGCAGGCGTACACCCTTCTCATGTGACATCCGGGGAGACACTGACGTTCTTGCCTCCACGGTGGCTCCAGCCACCTGCATTAAGGCTACCACGATCTGCTCTCTCTCTCACACACACACACACACACACACACACACACACACACACACACACACGCACACACACACGCACACTCACGCACTCACGGACAGAACAGTGGACTCTATGCGTTATTTCTGCGCTGTTTATGTCATATATATGTGGTTCGAGCTGATGAGGCGCCACTTTATATACTAAACAGTGCAGTTCAAGCATACTAAGATGGGCGGTAAGAAGGGACAACGTCAAGATAGGAGACACGACTCCCCACCTTCCCCTCTACCGGGCGCAGAAGCTCCCTCACATCCTCCATCTCCAGCGACGGACATTGCCACAATTCTGAGGTGGATGGACGACAGGGACGAGAGACGCAGAGAGATGGAACTTCAGAGGGAGGAGATATGAAGAAAGGAGGAAAAGGCTCGCTTTGATGCAATATTGGCGACCCTGGCCCTAACCCACCCTCCCTCACTCGCAGGTAGCGCGCACCAAGGCGCCAGTACCCTTCCTCCTCCACCACACCAGCGTCCTCCAGGTACTCTTGCTACTCCAACAGCTCCCAAGGCATCAGTACAACCCCCACCCGCCCTCTCACCAGACGTCATTTTCAGCTTTTTCGTGAGTGGAGGCGGCGGTGGACAAATTACTCCACGATGGTGGACCTTGATAGCATGCCTCCAAACAAACAGCTCAACCAACTGCGGATGTGTTTGTCGCTGGAGACCCAGAGAGTTTTGGAGCACACGTTGCAAGTGCCTCCCGATTCTACGTCTTCAGTGACGGATGTGCTCGACCTTTTACAGGAGCATGTTAAAGGTCGGAATAACGAGGCTTTGCGTCGCCGCGCCTTCACCAGCTGCAAGCAGGCGCCTTTGACGACTTTTTTGTACATTTGAAGAGTTTGTCGGAGGAGATCGACGTCTGCATGCACACAGCCAGGAATGTGAGGAAGCTTGGATCAAGCACGGGATCTTGACAGGTGTCAGGCAAGAAGAGTTGATGCAGCGACTCATCCCCCTGGCGCTTCCTCCACACTCCAGGTGGTAGTGACTGAATGTCGGTCATACGAGGCCACCAAGTCCGCCACCTCTGCCTTACGGGCCCCACCTGCTGTGAGAGCTATCTCACAGTACAAGAAGGGTAAGAAGGCGGCCAACAACGTGGAGGCTGCCGCACGTTCTTCCACGCCTCCGCCTAGTGCTTCCTGTGGCAGCTGTGGAAAGCAGCATGGCCTCAAGACATGCCCGGCCGCCGACGCACTGTGTCGTGGATGTGACCGTAAGGGCCACTGGTCTAACACAGACAGGTGCCCTGCACGAGGCCACAAGTGTCAGGCCTGCTGTCGCTATGAGCACTACGACAAGTGCTGCCGCCATCCCAAGCCCAAAAGCCCGAGACGAGGAGGAAAGCAGAGTACTTCCCTCGGGGTGGTTTGCACGCAGCCCCCTTCAGATGGCTCACGCAGCCCCATGCAGCAGCTGGTTCACATCAGGAGGGTGGAATGGATCACACGCCCCAGGGCTACCCCTTCCCCTACCATCCGCGTCGCCGTCACACACGGTGATGTGTCTGGTCACTTTGAGGTGATACCGGACACCGGCTCTGATACTACGGTGATAGGCCTGAAGCACCTCCAGAAACTGGGCCTCACCAAAGGCGACCTGGGACCACCGCCGCAGCTGCTGTACTACAATGCAGACGGTTCCCAGATGCCGGACGCTGTGGGCTCCTTTCAAGAGGAGATCACCTACGACCTGACGGATGGATGAACGTGCAGCCAACTCTCGCTACACCCTTGTTGTCGTGGGAGCACTGCAAGGAGTTAGGCGTGGTGCCCAGAGACTTTCCTGAGCAGATCCCAGCTGCTCGGTACACCGCCAGCAGGGTGCGTGAGTCAACGAGCGACGCGCTTGGCGCTGCCGCACAGAGCTGCCCAGAACCCGCGTCCACTCCTGCCCCGCCTCCACCCAAGTCACGGCTGCTTCCTCTTCACAGTGAGACGTCTCCTTCAGCCACAAGGGCCTACTTCCTGAAGGAGTACCCGGAAGTGCTGGTGATGAAGGAGGCCCTACGGACCGCACCACTGAAGGCTATGGCGGGTCCGCCTATGAGGATACACCTGCGGGAAGATGCGCAGCCGTTTGCCATACACACTCCCCGGTTGATCCCTCTCGCCTTCAGGGATTCAGTCAAGAAGGAACTGGATTCCATGGTGGCCCAGGGTGTCATCGTACCTGTTGGTGACGACCCGTCACCTTGGTGCCGCCCTCTAGTCGCTGTGGCTAAGACTAACGGTGGAGTGCGGATTACTACCGACTTGTCTAAGCTTAACAGACAGGTGTCCCGTCTCGCCCACCCTTCACCCGCACCTTTTGCAGCTATACGGAGTGTGGACCCGAAGGTACGGCGCTTTTCGACAATGGACGCCCTCTGTGGTTACTGGCAGATCCTACTGAAGAAGGAGGATCAGCCACTAACCACTTTCATCACGCCTTACGGATGCTTCCGCTACTGCCGTGGCCCTATGGGATTCGCTGCTACGGGGGATGCCTTCTGTCTCCGTGGTGACATAGCACTTCAAGGCGTGACCAACTGCGTGAAGGTACTGGATGACGTCCTCCTCTACGATGAGGACTACCTGACGCATCTTCGCCGCATCGACGAGGTACTGACCAGGTGTTGGACGCACGGCATCACTCTGAATGCCGAGAAGTTCCTCTTGGCCGCACCTGCAGTGTCATTCTGCGGCTACCGACTCTCAAGGGATGGCATTGCTGCGGACCCGGACCTGGAGAAAGTTCGCGCCATAGCGGACTTTGCCAAACCTGCCAACCTTACGGATCTCAGGTCTTTCATGGGCCTGGTGAACCAGCTGGCAGAATTTTCTCCTGACGTCTCCGCCGCTGCCAGGCCTCTCCGCCCCCTGATGAGCCCCAAGAGGACTTTCACGTGGACCCCTGACCACGACCTCACCTTTCATAAGGTGAAGGAGGCCCTATCAAGTCCACCTATCCTCGCTACTTTCGACCCAGCGCTCCCCACCGTCCTCCAGACAGACGCCTCGCGCCTGTACGGGGTTGGTTACGCCCTTCTCCAGGATCACGGTGGAGGAAAGTACCAGCTCGTACAGTTTGGCTCTCGCTTCCTCACCGATGCTGAGTCTCGCTACGCTACCATCGAGGTGGAGCTGCTGGCAGTGGTATGGGCCTTATCGAAGTGCAAGTTTTACTTGATTGGCCTACAGCACTTCGACCTCATCACAGACCACAGGCCCTTGGTCCCCATTCTTAACCACTATTCGCTGGACGCCATGGAGAATCCCCGCCTCCAGCGCCTGAAGGAGAAGATTTTGGCCTTCGTCTTCACCACGGCTTGGCGCGCAGGTAAGGAGTTGTGCATCCCGGATGCCCTCTCCCGCTCCCCAGTCAGCCGCCCGACACTTGAAGACGAGATGCTCAGCACCGAGGCTGGTTTCTCCATCAGCAACATCTTCACTTTGCAGGCCGTACAGTCCCTCGCCAGCACCCAGGCCTCAGTGTCGCCACCCGACAGCGATCTGGCCCTTGAGGAACTAAGGACCGTGGCATGCGACGACCCCTCCTACACTCAGCTCTTGGAGAGTGTAAGGACTGGGTTCCCTCGCGACCGTTTTGACCTCCACAACGCCCTACGCCCGTATTGGAATATACGTGAGGACCTCTACGCAGATGGGGACCTCGTCCTGTATGGTGCCCGTGTGGTCGTCCCTGCAGCTCTCCGTCGTCACGTTCTGGCCCGCTTAGACGACAGTCATCGTGGAGCAGAGGCCACCAAGCGCTGTGTACTGACCCGGCAATCGCAGATATCGTCAATACGGTCCGTGCCTGTGAGCCGTGCCAGATCATGCAGCCCAGCCAACAGCAAGAGCCCTCTTGTGCGCCAACGAACCCACCAGGCCCTTCGAGTCCGTGTCCGCTGATTTCTTCAGCACAGCTGGGAAACATTTCCTAGTTGTCGCCGACCGACTCTCTGGCTGGCCTGTGGTGGTAATCTGTGGCTCGGACACGACGTCCGCGGCCACCACTCGCCACTTCCGGCACCTCTTTCGTGACCTGGGCGTCCCCATACGTCTGCGGACGGACGGTGGGCCACAGTTCACCAGCCGGGACTTCACAGGATTCCTGGAGCGTTGGGGAGTCCGCCACATCGTGTCAACACCCCACTACCCACAGTCAAACGGCCACGCTGAGGCTGCGGTCAAGACAGTGAAGCACCTCATCCTCAAGGTGGCCCCTTCAGGCAACATAGACTGTGAGGTGCTTGACAAAGGACTCCTGGAGTTACGTAATACTCCCACCCACACAGGACGCTCCCCTGCCCAGATCCTGTATGGTCACCCTCTCCGCTCTTGCGTTCCTGCAGACCAGAGCCGAGAGCTGCGACCGCCGCGCCGCTACACGTGCCCAGGACGCCAAGGCTCGGTATGACGACCGTGCCCGCCCTCTTCAGCCGCTGGAGATTGGTGCCCTTGTCCGCGTCCAGGACCCGACGACGACACGTTGGGACAAGGTGGGCATAGTGATGGGCGTCGGCCAGTCGCGGGACTACAAGGTCAGGATGCCGCTTCCTCCGGCCAGTCCCACCCCCTGCTGCTGGCCCTTTGACCGAGGACGAGTCCCCTACACCTCACGAGGATCCGCCCCACAGTGCACCTCGACGCTCGGAGCGACTTAGGACTAAGAAGTCCGCTCAAGACAAAGACTATGAGCGTGAGGGGGGAGGGAGATGTAGGTTATGTATTTAAGTTACTGTGCCGAGTAGCAACCTTGTATATAAGCTCCTGTGCCGAGTAGCATTTATATATGTAATTACGTGGCAAAACTGCACGTGTTATGTGGCAACATTGCCCTGAGGCTGCCATATGGCAATGCAGCCTCAGTCTGACTCTGTGGGTCGTGCATGGCATACGCTAGTCACTACTTGTATTTCTCCTATCCGTTATAAATGGACTTCAGTGTTACCCGGTGTTTCCCTACCCATCACTGCCTTCTTCAGAGAACACTTGGAACCTTCATAAACTTCAACAGTCTTTTCTTGTGCACTGCGCTTTCACTATGCCTCTTTATTTCACTATGGCCAGCAGTGAACTTGACATCATATGGTTTGAATTCGGCATCTTGAAATACATTAGCCTATGTTACATTTTCTTCTATGATAATACATCCACTTTCTTATCTTCAAAACACTTATTGCGGGTCTAACCTGTAGCCATACATCTCTAAACTTTTGTTTACTGGGAGTTTCCTTTTCTTCTTTATCTAGCTCCCCGCGGTAACGTCTTATATTTTTGGGTGTAGAAGGGGAATCAGTCATGCCGCCACTATGTTGTCCCATTAATATAGTCCTAAATAAAGGGGTTACACAGGCATAATACTGTTAATACAGTCCAATTACCAAAGAAGATGGCAGCGTGCTCGCATCTAGTTTAGCTTTGGAGTCATGAGTTATGAGGTGAAAAAAGATTATTAGGGATTGAAGAAAAAGTGGTGAAACTGAAATACAGTAGGAGTAGAAAGAATCTAGTCCTGTCCAACTCCTGTTTATGTTAACACAGGCAGCACCAGCAGCTGATGCGCTGTCAGCTGCCAGATTCACGAGAAGCATTTTCTGTAATGACTGGTGACTATAATTACTTATCGTTGAGGCAAAGTTCTTTTGACAGAGTAGAGGGTAATAGAGAATAATAAAAAAAATGTATTACCCTTTTTGGGCATGTCCCTTTCCGTATATATCATTAATCCTTTGCTGCAAAATAGATATTACTTATATGAAAAATTCGTTATTACCCTGTGTTTTGCTCTGATTTTGCAAAAATAACCCTACCGCCCTACAAACCAGGAAATGAGGCTGAATTACCCTACGCTTAGGGTAATTACCCTACGGTTGGCAACACTGAAGTGAAGACGAAGGCATCAGGTTCCAGGGTGACTATATCCTACCAAATACTGTCTTGTTCGAGAAATTAACAGGAGGAATGGTGTGGAAAAAGGCACTGAAGACTCAGGGAGGTGCCGGCCCTTCAGGTCTGGATGCAAACGACTGGAGAGTCATCCTCAGCACTAACAAGTTTGGCCCCGTAGCAAGTGATCTCTGCACGGCCATTGCCGTCGTTGCAAGAAAGCTGGCATCTTCGTGCTGCCAATACCTCCATGCCCTGACGGCCTGCCGCCTCATTCCCCTGGATAAGAATCCAAGGTGTAGGCCATCGGATCATCGGAAAATGCACAATGGAGGTGGTAAAGGATGATGTCAGGGCAGCAGCAGGGAACCTGAAAGTTTGTGCTGGCCACCAGGCTGGATTCCCTCCAGCTGCCATTCACGCCATAAAAACGATATTTGAGCAGCACGATTGTGAGACCGTTCTCCTGGTGGATGCTTCAAATGCATTCAACATACTTAACAGCAAGGCCGCACTGCACAACATCAAGATCAAGAGTTCAAACTTTAGCAATGTATGTTGAAAACTCCTATAGGAATCCATCAGACCTTTATATAGTAAACAACAAGGCTCTAAGAGGTGATACCATCATACAGTCAACCGAGGGAACAACGCAGAGCGACCCTGTTGCAAGGACAATGTACGCAATAGACCTACCCGTACTCCAACACACAATAAAATTTGAAACAACTGAGGTCAAGCAAGTGACGTACGCTGATGACCTTACAGGAGCAAGAAAAGTGGAAGACATCAAAAAGTGGTGGGACAAGGTAACATCAGGAGGCCCACATTTAGGGTACCACCCAAACGCCAGCAAGTCCTTCCTCATTGTGAAGCCAGAACATTACTAACGGGCAATGGAAGTGTTCGATGGAAGTGAGGTCAAAATAACAAAGGATGTCCAAAGACACCTAGGCGCAGTAATCGGCACGACGGACTTCAAGACCGAGTATGTAACGGGAAAGGTGAATGAGTGGGTTAGGGAAATCCAAGCTCTGTCTGAGATTGCTAACACAGAGCCGCATGCAGCTTTTGCGGCATTCACCCATGTAGACAAGCATTGCTGGAACTACCTGATGCGCACTATCCCTGATATCGGGCCCCTCCTCCACCCTCTGGAAGAAGCTATCAGAGTCAATTTTATTCCCAAATTAGTGAAACACCCTCACGTAACCCCAGCAGAAAGATCACTCCTTGCACTACCACCGAGACTGGGAGGAATGGGACTGACTAATCCAGAGGAGATTGCTGCCACCGAATATCAAAACTCAGTTAAGCTCACGGCAGCTCTCATGGACCACGTTATAGCTCAGAACGCAACAGGAGAGGTGGATACCAGTGAAGTAAGCAAGACTCGAAGGTCAATTACGCCAGAACGACAGCAAGGCCAAAGTGATAAGTTGCAGCAACTGTTGCTGCAAGTACCAGAGAATTTGAAAAAAAAGTAACTATAGAGCAGGAGGTGGGCGCCTCGAATTGGTTAACTACATTACCGATAAGGGCAAATGGTTTCAGTCTCAATAAACAAGAATTTACAGATGCCAATGCTCTAAGGTACGGTAGGCCAGTAGAAGGTTTGCCCTCTCAATGCATGTGTGGCTCTTCCTATGACGTCGATCACTCCATGGTGTGCAAGAAAGGGGGCTTCATATGAATGAGGCATGACGAATTAAGGGATCACAGCAAATATGTTAAGAGGAAATCTGCCGTGATGTCAGGGTAGAACCGACCCACCTTCCATTGGACAGTGAGATTTTCCAACATAGGACTTCAAACACATCTAACGAAGCCCGTGTTGACGTCAGTGCTGGAGGATTCTGGACGCAGGGACAGCGAGCCTTCTTCGACATCAGGATTTTTTATCCCATGGCCGCATGTCACCGTAACTTAGCTCTCGATGGTGCACACAGGAGGAACGAGAACGACAAGATAAGGGCATACGGGGAGAGAATTCAGAACGTTGATCAAGGCAGCTTCACTCCTCTAGTGTTCACAACCTCTGGTGTGATGGCACCAAGTGCAAGATGCTTCTACGCCAGACTCGCGGAGGTGATATCTTAACAGAAGCAGCAGCCCAGAAGTTATGTTACAGCCTGGGTGAGATGTCGACTGTCCTTCTCTGTCCTTCGGTGGGCTTTGCTCTGCCTCAGGGGAACGAGAGCATCGGCCCCAAAGCCGACAACAGTTGCAGATATTGACTATGAGACTACAGTCCCTGAATGCTGCATAGATCTGCAGCTCAACTAACTCAACACAGCTTGGGTAGCTACTTATGTATTAGGATATTTAATATTAAGGTAATAAAATGGTAGCGAAGGTATGGCTATTGGGGGAGGCTGGAGGCCATTAAAAAAAAATATATATATATATATATATATATATATATATATATATATATATATATATATATATATATATATATATATATATATATATATATATATATATATATATATATATATATATATATATGATCAGGCTTAGTTTGTATTTGTTTATTTTTGTATATGACTGATATATTTATTGCTTGTTTGTTAATATATGAAATTAAATGTACAGTCACGTTCAAGATTCTTCGAACACTGCTGGAGACAACTGGCAACTCAAGGCCGTTTGTTTACTATACTACGTAGTAAAAATTATGAATGAATGTAAAAGTGATCGGTGATTGGTTACTTAGTTCCCCCTTGCTTAATTAATGGTTGGGCTTTGTTGTTTCGCATTATATTATGCCTTTCTGCTAGTATAAACTATTTATTTGATTTTAAAATAGATAGAGCAATGAGCCAACCTATATGAATTTATATTTAGATAAATAAACATAAGTAAAAATCGGTATGTTAAGGAACATCATGCATCGGGCACAGCTGTGTGCAGGCTGTTTATGAGGTTGCCTGTTTATCATTAATTTATACTAATATTGTCTTCAAACGTTTAACCCCTTTATGGTAATTTATCCAATTGTATCTAACCGATGCTAAACAAAACTTCTTTCTAAAGACGCTGATTTCTTGCAACACAAACTGCTGTTTTATTTCCCTTTGTGTGCCTGTGCGCAAGTGGAGTGTGTGTGTGTGCGCATGTGGAGTGTGAGTGTGTGTGTGTGTGTCAGTCTGTGTCTGTATTTAATAATGACGTTGTTCAATTGAAGGTGATGGTAATTAATCTTACGAACCATCCGTCTGATGGTGTGAATTAGTACTGTAGCATATGTCTAATACTTTTACAAGCCATTATCTAGCAATATCATTGTCATTCCAAGACTATGAATATTGTAAGCAGCAAATAGCATTTCTTTCGTCGAGTGACTCTTTGCGCCCCCCCCCCCCTCCTAAATCCTTGTTTCTGACTTGTGTTGATTACGTCACGTTTAGTGTGGTGTCTTTAAAAAAAATATTCAATTTTTTCCAAAAATGTGTATGATGTATTATAAATTTGTATCTTATTTATTTATTTATTTATTCGTTTATTTTTTATAAATGCATAATAAATATAAATATAACGCTGACGTTTTTGGCGGGAAGGTGGGGGAGACAGAGGTGTTGTCCGTGCTGACTACCCTTCCACTCCCTCAATTGTAGAAGAACCCTGCCAACATGGAATACCACACGCAGAAAATCACTGAACGTGGAAGAATAATCTGCATGAAAGAGGCTGGGTTTTCACCCACTGAAATTGCAGGAGAATTGGGTTTTTCTCGGTCAACTGTATATTATTGGATTAAGCGATGGGAAGAGGAGGGAAGTTTAAAGGACCACCACAGGACGGCAATGCCGCGCAGAACAACACTTGCACAAGTTGAAGCCATCCGGAATTTCGCTGAGGCCAACCCCTTCAAGACTTCATTTTCAATAAGAGAGGATCTACAATTAAATATTTCCCCTTTAACAAGCAGGCGAAGACTTCACGAAGGAGGCATTCACCATAGAACTCCCGCCACCAAGGAGAAGTTAAATGAGCGACATCGCGAGGGCAGGTTGCAGTTTGCTCGACGGTATGCTGAAGAAGGCCTAGTTTTCTGGGGAAGAGAAATATTCACTGACGAAAAAACTTTCTCATCTACCTCTCACGGAAGGTTGCGTTGCTGGAGGAGGAACAACACCCGATATGCTAGACAGCATATTTATGAGGAAGCAAGGAGTGGCCATGTGACTTGCAATGTTTGGTGATGGATATATTTGCATGGAGTTGGAGAGCTGACTGACATAGAAGGAAGATTCACAGCTAAACAGTATTTAGAAATACTCGAAGAAGTTATGCTTCCCTCGGTGCGTGCATGTGCTTTCCCGTTTCCCGAAAACAAAATTTTCATGCACGATAGGTGTCCTATCCATACCGCACGGATTGTAACGCGGTGGTTTGCAGAGCAAAGAAATGTGCAAGTTTTAGACTGGCCAAGTAAAGGTTGTGACATGAACCCTATAGAGAACGTTTGGGGCAATATTGTGAACGTGTGGGAGCCAGCTGAAGAGAGAACCAGGGTGCAGCTACTGGAGCATGCACACAGTGAGTGGGAGGTCCTGAGGCGGACACCGCAACTGATACACAATCACGTCGCCTCCATTCCCAGCAGGCTGCAGCAAGTAATCGAGAATGAAGGTGGCTGGACTAAATATTAATGTGTCAGAAATTTTTTTCCTATGTAATCAAAGTCACATCCTAGCATTATACTTATAATTATGATGAAAGAGTACAGTATCATATATGATAAATATATTGCATGTGAAATAATTACTATATCTACCACGTTAGTTTTTAGTTTAACAAATTTATTGACAAAGCTTGTAGTACAGTTTGCCTATTCTGAGTAATTCAGTGAGGTTTTGACACAGAGGGTGGTCTCACTTCTCACTGCCACTCAGGACAGAGGTTCATACACAAAGAAATACAACATATTCATAAACAGCTATACAGTCAACCCTCGTTACGCGGTCCCACTTTACGCGTTTCCACGTTTACGCGGTACCCTACCGAACACGGAATGCTCACTTTCCGCGGTGCCCGTGTCCCCCTTTACGTGGAGAGCGGCTGGCGGTCCTCTCGCGCCGCGCCATTTTTGGATCCAAACCTCCCGCCATCTCTCCCGCCATCCGCCATGTTGTGTAAGCGGCGCGAGTAGGTTGCGCAGTGTATGTCTTTGTTGCGTTATCGGTGACGTCATATGACGTAGCGGACTGTGATTGGGCCTCCCTCCCTGCTAGCTGTGAGTGGTTTAATGTAGTACTATGACGTGCCCCACCGAAGGAGCGTTCAAGCCCCTTCACCTACCACGTCAGTTACACCCCTCACCAGTTACACCCCTCCCGGCTACACGGTATAATATATCGGTATCCATTGTTCCGTAAGAATGGCTTCCACCAGACCACCACTACCACCGCAAAGAAACCTTGCATTACCTGGACCCAGCCGCCCTAAGCCAAAGAAGACACGACGTTCCTTAAGCGACGAAATAAAATATAAGATCATACAAGAGTTGGAGAAAGGAACAAGACAGGTTGATCTCGTGCGCCAGCATGGTGTTAACGAATCAACTATCAGGACAATTAAGAAGGATGCAGCCAAGATAAAAGAGCACATGAACATCACAAAGTCTACAGGTGTTTCTATGATCAAGTATTTCCACAACCAGGTGCTTCTCAAGACGGAAAAATTACTTGTGAGCTACTTGGTGCGTCAGGCGCGACGGAATATGGCGGTGGACACGCGCTCAGTTAAGGAGTAGGCACGTGAACTGTATGCTGCAGTGTCACGAAAAATGGGAATTACAGAGCCCAAACCCTTTAATGCTTCCTCTGGGTGGTTACAGAGGTTTAAGAAGAGGAACAAGATCACCAATATCAACATTGGTGGTGAAGAAGCTAGTGCTGACTGTGTTGCGGCTAGTGAATTTCCTACGTTTTTACGTGAGATTATGGAGGAAGGATAGTACACCGACGACCAGGTATTTAACATGGACGAATCGGGTCTTTTTTGGAAAAAGCTACCTTCCAAGAACTTCATTGTGAAGAATGCCAGCAAGTGCCGTGGCCGGAAGTTGCAGAAGGAGCGCATCACCGTCCTGTTTACCACCAATGCCTCCGGTACCTGTAAGCTCAAGTTATCGGTGATCCACACAGCAAGCAAGCCTCACGCCTACAAGAGCATGGACATGACCAAGCTAACTGTCCACTGGCTGACCGCACGTAAGGCGTGGCTGTTCTCTACACTGTCCCTCTCTTGGTTTGATGAATGTTTCGTTCCCGATGTGAAGAATTTCTGTGAGCAACAGAATGTGCCATTCAAGATTTTGTTGCTGCTTGACAACGCACCAGGACACTCGCCCCTACTGTTAGATCGTCACCCCAACGTAAAAGTGGTTGGTCTTCCCAACACTACGTCTGTAATACAGCCCATGGACCAAGAATTGATCTGTAATGTAAAAGCCGCATTCTCTGCTAAAAAATTCAACCTCCTGAACGACTACACCAACACCAAGGAAAAGTTGCGTAACCTGAGTGACACCAACACCGATAGCAAGAGCGAAGACGACGAGGATCAACAGTTGGCAGAGCAAGAAGTACTTTTGAAACAATTCTGGAGAACATTCAACGTCAAGAAAGCTGTGGACTTCTTGGTGGAGGCATGGGATCAGCTGTCTGTAGCAACTGTTCGTCACGCATGGAGACATGTGTTGCAAGGCATTCCGGGTGTTAGGCAGAGTAAATCTGTGACTGGTGAGGTTCGGACTGTTGCAGTAACAGTGGACCTTGCCAGAGAAGCTGCGCAGAGTGTTACAGCTGCAGGCTTCTCCGAGACCACCAACGACGACATCCTGGAGGTGATAAGGGATCCTGATGTGACTACCGACGAGATGGTAGATGATGATGACGTCAGTGAAGAGGCAGGTGGTGTGTCATCCCAAGAAGAACGCCGCTTATCCCATAGTAATGTAAGCGGTGCCATCGAGTGTATCGAGAAAGTCATGCTCCTCCTTTCCGACGACCCTGACGCAAACAGGTATGAAAGCTTCACTACCCAGCTGTTGCAGACTATGGAGCCCTACATCAAGGTTTATCACGACAACATAAACACCAGCCGTCAGCAACGCATAACAGAGTTCTTCGCCCGCAACACACCACAGCCAGCCCAAGCCAGTGATAGTGACAGAGGCAGAGACAGTGATGATGACTTTGAGGGATTTGTCAGGGAGGCACTAGTAACTGTGGATGACACCGATGAAGACTCACCTGAGGGCCAGTAGCCTGCCCTCTGCCTCGGAACCAGCCTCCATTCCCCTACGCCAACCTATTTCTTCTACTAACGTAAGTGTTAACCCCAACCTTGTTTTTTTCTAACGATAACCTTCAGTTTATTATTCTCTTATTGATTATTCCCTTCTATATTATGTATGGGTGAATACCATCATAAAGTTAAGATGTTATTTTTAGTAAAACGTACATATTGTGTCGGGAAAAAGTGGAGTTTGGGTGTCGGCCCGGTCTCTATTTCAATTAATCCCATATGTTATGTTGTTCACTTTATGCGTTTCTCACTTTACGAGGGCCGCCGTGGGTTCAATTAACCGTGTAAAGTGAGGGTTCACTATATATATATATATATATATATATATATATATATATATATATATATATATATATATATATATATATATACATATATAAAATCAGAGAGGGAGACTGTAATAGGCCCCTGTCTCATCAACAGAACGTATTATATAAATGGGTCAATACATCTGATATTATATTCAGATTCACCACCCTGTAACTTTCCACTGTCTATGAGTAAGACATGAGATGGACACGTGAGCGGGCAACTCACCCAAGAGGGCGAGACCCATAGCTCAGCATTTCTGTAAGCACGCACTGCGATGCCCCTAAGCTTCAGTAGCTCACCCCAACTCATATCGTAAGGACGTGACCTAACGTTTATCATACATAAACGCCGTCCCTTTCTCATTCACTCCTAGACAGTGAGACTTACGGTTGATATACACTCAGGAATTATATCTACAACCTTTTATAATAAAACAAAGGAACTACCGTTTGGGTTTCGTTACTTAAAACCCAAATATAAATATGTGTGAACGGACTGGTTAATTGGACAAGCAGCCGATTCAAGACGGAGACAAAGAAACAACTGTATAACGACACAATTCCTATAATATGTAATGGTCCTATCACAGCTGTCGGATCCGGCTCTTGAAGGCACCTAACCTAACCTAACCTAACCTAACCAAACCTAACCTAGCCTAACGTCAGCGTTATATTTATTATGCATTTATAAAAAATACACGAATAAATAAATAAGATAAAAATTTATAATACATCATACACATTTTTGGAAAAAATTTAATATTTTTTTTATAGACACCAGACTAAACGTGACGTAATCGACACAGGTCAGAAACAAGGATTTAGGGGCGGGGGCGCAAAGAGTCACTCAACGAAAGAAATGCCATTTGGTGCTTACAATATTCATAGTCTTGGAATGACAATAATATTGCTAGATAATGGCTTGTAAAATTAAATACAAACACAGACTGACACACACACACACACACACACACACACACTCCACATGCGCACACGCACACACACAGGGAAGTAAAACAGCAGTTTGTGTTGCAAGAAATCAGCGTCTTTAGAAAGAAGTTTTGTTTAGCATCGGTTAGATACAATTGGATTAATTACCATAAAGGGATTAAACGTTTGAAGACAATATTAATATAAATTAATGATAAACAGGCAACCTCATAAACAGCCTGCACACAGCTGTGCCCGATGCATGATGTTCCTTAACATACCGATTTTTACTTATGTTTATTTATCTAAACATAAATTCATATAGGTTGGCTCATTGCTCTATCCATTTTAAAATCAAATTAACAGTATATACTAGCAGAAAGGCATAATATAATGCGAAACAACAAAGCCCAACCATTAATTAAGCAACGGGGAACTAAGTAACCAATCACCGATCACGTTTACATTCATTCATAATTTTTACTTCGTAGTATAGTAAACACACTGCCTTGAGTTGCCAGCAGTGTTCGAAGAATCTTGAACGTGACTGTACTTCATGACATTCAAGATACCCCACAGTAATGAGGTGATGATTTTGGTGGGGTCTATTCCTTGGACCTTCAATACAAAGAGAAGTTGAATTTCAATTGCATTTTTACAACCTAAGAAGCCAAGGTCGTAACAGATGTAAACAATGAGTTGTGCATTGTGAGTATACAATTATTACTACAAATAAAACATGAAAATAAAGCATTAATTCTAAGTGTTATTTTCTCCTCTCTATTCTGTTAGCTCTATGTTTTGTGTCAGTTATTCACTGGCAATGGAGGGGGGCAATTATCCAGGGGGGGCAGTTGTCAGGGGGTTTGTCCAGGGGGTAGTTGTCCTGATACCCACATTTATGCCTCTTGTCAGCGCCGGTCGACTCTTATAACCCACAAGCGAGAAAACCCCAGCATCTTTTTGAGTATGTAACTGCACAGTACATCTCACCACTAGGATGGGGTTGGATGCTCGGTAAGAAACCATTAAGTTTCTTGAGACTGGATGGTGGTCAGTCTTTTGACAACCTTCTCCGCTGTGACAGGGGGATGCAAGTTTCTCCCAGTTAATTGTGTTCCAGGGCACTCTATATGGTAGTGCTGCGGTGAGTTTTCTGCTTCTTTGTCGCAGCTCTTACATGTGAGTTCCTCTGCTGGTACTTGTATACCCATTTCCCATTTACATGGGTAGCCCATACTCAGTCGGTGAAGGATGCTCTCTTTCCATCTTGCCATATCCTTCATGAGTGGGTGGTCTCTCATAATTCGTGACCAGGTAGTAGGTAGTAGGCAGGTACTAAACAGGGAGGTACTACTGTCTGGGAAGATATTGGAAGCATAATGTATTGTGTAATGGTAGACCCTGCTGCCAGACGGCAACACGAAAATTGTGACCAAGTCTCAGGTTGCTGATCTGATTTTCTGCTTCATTTACAGTACACACAAATGCAGAGTCTCAATTGTTTCTCTTACTATTGACAACACAACATACATATAATGTTTCTCACTTTTGATTTTTTCTTTATTTTTGTATTTCTTTATCGTTCTTTGTTGTTGTTATTAATTATTATTATTAATTATTATTATTATTATTATTATTATTATTATTATTATTATTATTATTATTAGTAGTAGTAGTAGTACATTTTCGCCCAGGCCCCGGTGGGTTAGTGACCTATGCGGGTGGGCTAATCCTCGGAAAAACCACCTGGCCGTTCGTGTTATTGTGGTCTTCTTTATCTGTTCCTTACTGGGTGGGATGTACAGTTGCCGAAGAATATTCTGCCCCACATCGCTTTGGCCAATGGAGACATCCGGTAACTCTCTCTGAGTAGTGAACAGGGCACGTATCAAACTAGATGAAACCAGTTGTTAAAAAATATTTTGTTTGTTATCCATCACTATTTTAATCAATTAACATAAATATAACTATATGTTTGCCACAATATGAATGTTTGCCTTCATATAATATTAGAAAGGTCAATAAAAACAGCATAAATTGACTGAAAATATAACAGATAATTTTACAGCTCTGGCGGATATTATCACACCTCTGACAGGTGCCCCGTGACGGTTACCTACACCAATGACATTGGCCTGCTCTATAGTAAATGGGGAACAGATGCTGGAAGAAACCAGAATCAGTTACACATTATATTCAGAAAAATTTGTTTGCCCAAGAACATATCAGTAATGCCAGTGGATGCAGCATTCTCCCATGCTAGCGTCTGCGCATAATGGACAGGCAGCTGTGTCATGCTTAGGCTGGCTGACGTGACATAATGTTGTTATCACTCCTAAAAAATATCAGTAAATCGATCCGTGACTTATGGTCGTTATCATTGATCCCACTGGGAAGTTATCTTTATGGAAGCCTAACATGCTCCCGTGACTGTTATCTGTGTTACCTGGCAGCCGTAGTAATCCACTACTGTACTTTATTTTTTAGGATTTCAGGATTGCTTGAGCCTCACGTTACATTAAACACATATGACACTAGTAATATGAATCAGGAAATTGTGCCCTCTGTATGGCATGTGGATCCTGTAGGGAACCGAAGTGTTCAAAACACTTCATTCGATAGCACTGATTCTCACACCAAAAGTATATGAAGTGTAATCGCGGCTGCGGTCCCGTGGTTGCCTCAGTCTGTCCAGCGCCGAGCCTTGAAAATGGATCGTCGTGAGGTCAAGCTTGCCCTACGAGGAAGAAGCGTTGGTATGAGAGACGGTGGCTTTACCAACACGGATATAGCAAAAGAGCTTGGAATTGACCGGAAAACTGTTTATCGGTGGCTGAAAAGGTGGGAGGAAGAGGAAAATCTGGTAGATCGGCATATATCAGGCGTCCCTAGAAAGACAACTCCAGCTCAAGATCAAATGATACATCAAGCTGCAGATCAAAACCCATTTACGAATGCAGTTGTCATACAACAAGACATTCAACTTAATGTGACACCAAGGACTGTACGAAAGAGGCTCGATGAAGCTGGAATATATCACCGAACACCAGCAACAAAGGAACAGCTAACAGAGAGACACCGTCAAAATCGGCTAAGATTTGCCCCAGAGCATGAGAATGAAGGACTTGACTTTTGAGGGCGTGCCATCTAGTCCTACGAAAAAACCTTCTACTCTAGCTCCCATGGTAAACTACACTGTTGGAGGAAAGACAACACAAGGTGCTGAAGCTTTTAATGTTAAAATTACTTTTCACTGTCCCTAAACTTACTCTTAAATAATAGAGTTAATACATCTGTGTATATAACTTTAATGAATTATTACACACTCCACATATGAATAATTATAATGCACGTTATTTCCAAATCAGGTAAGCCCGAGAAAATATCTTCGAGGTGGCGAAAAGCGGTGACGTAACCACCAACAAGTGGGGCTGGTTATACCTCTACGGTGTTGGAGAGCTGGTAGAAATAGAAGGCAGGTTTACAGCAGAGAAGTATGAAGAGATCTTGGAGGAAGTAATGCTGCCATCTGTTAGAACATATTATGCTCTTCCCTATCTAGAGCGAGTCCTCATCATGCACAACAACTGTCCAATACACACAGCCAGGGTAGTAACTCGCTGGTTTCAAGATCAAAGAAATATGGATCTTCTCGTCTGGCCAAGTAAATATTGCGATCTGAACCCAATTGAAAATGTTTTGTGAACATCGTCAATGTGTGGGAGCCAGAGCAAGAGCGTACCTCTCGCCATGTGCAAAGAGAATGGGAGGTGTTCTGAAGGAAACTTGAACTTATTTACAGCATGTGGCATCAGTTCCCGAACGACTGCAAGAGGTAATTGCCAGCAATGGAGGATGGACGGGTCACTATTATGGTTACTTTGGTAAATTTGGTTGTATTTGTTATATATGGCTGTATTTTGGACGGGTTAGGTGAGCCAAATAGGTGGGTTGTATTAAAATTGTTGTATAAATTCATTTATGCATGGTATAATTGGTTTTTGTTGGACGGGTTAAATATAAGAGACAAGTATTTGAATTTTTTATTATAACCTCCATTTATTTACTCCCTTGAAATAATAATTAACATCAAAGCACAAATCGTATATATTAACACCACTTGGGTAAATAAACAACCTAAGAGTCGTTATCAAATTCTCCACAAACTTATCATACCATATAATATTATAAACAACAGCAATGATGACTTTTTATAATAAAAAAAATATGAGATACCTCATGAATAAGATTTTTAGGAATCAGAGGCGAAATTAAGGCATTCATTAAATAAATATTTTGACACAACTGGTTTCATCCAAACGCTGCCCACACTAGAGTTCGAGACTGGTTCATTCTTATGGATTTGAAACGTGCCCTGTTTACAACTGAGAGAGAGTTGTCAGATGTCTCCACTGGCCACAGCCATGTGGGGCAGAATATTCTTCCTCAACTGTACATACATACATAAATACATACATACATAAAGTATACATACAAACATACATATATGCATATATACATACATACTGTACATACTGTACAAATGTACATACATACATACATAATGTTGCCCCTCGTGTAACGATGATGGCCTGCCCAAGGGCGACCTCGGTGTAAATTTGTTTAAGATGTAGAAGCTGTCGCCAACACAACAACCACACCCTAAGTTAACAAGTTGCACGACCCAGTGTCAAGGAATAGTCCGAGAAGACCGGACAACTCGCCAACTGCACTGGCTAACCATTACCCCGTAATACGATCAGCAAATTGATTAACATCCAGGTACCCAATTACTGCTGGGTAGACAGGGGCAAATGGCGTAAAAAAAACTTGCCCATAGTTTCACCCTGTCCGGGGATCGAGCCAGGGTCCGTTCACTTGTGAGGCGAGAATGCTGACCATTACATCTGCATACATACACGACCGACGCACACTGCCGCAGCTCGAACCCAGAACCCTGATAGGCCCCGCCTAGTAGAAAAGAAAGAAGTAGGTTAGTAGTAGAGTTGTATGGTGAAAGGTGAAGGTACAGTCTTCGAGCTCATGCCAAAGGTGGAACGGAGCTAGTTGGAGAGGTAGAGTTTTGAATCTTTGATCATAAAATGTCAGAGTATTCGTTGCATGGAGGAATGAAGGTATCGTCGTAGAGTTTTAAGAAGTGGGGAATAGTTCTTTGATTTGCTTAGATATAATCGAACCTCGGATATATCTCGTCGGTTACGATATTCCTATTGCATCGTTGAGTGGTGAGAGGAGAATATCTCATGAGACACCAGCACAAGCCGACTTGCCTTGGTCTGTTGATCTTGACAAAGTGACCCCGTTGCGCCAGGTAGAGGAAACATCCCCTAAGAGACTGAACCTTCTTGTCCTCAAGAAGTTCTTTGATAGCAAAAATATTGAAGGAATCACCAAAGTAGAACGCCTGCAACACGGAATTATCAAGGTCACGCTCTCAGCGCTTGGACAGGCCAGACAACTCGTGGATAACGACACCATCAACGGCATTGAGTTGCTCTCTAAAGCTGACAGTTATCGCCCACGACGAAATAGCCCACAT
>NW_024731364.1:0-26865 GCF_018991925.1 Homarus americanus | reverse complement strand
GGTTCTCCAGGGGTTCGAGAGGTAGTTCCTTTGGGTACCGGAGGACTACCGACTTCATCAGTTTCTGGGCGGGGTCTAGCTGGGTTGAAGTAATGGTGGTGGTGTTTTGTAGGTAAGTGTCGAGGGTGGTGGCGGAGTTCTTGTCTTTGGGGTGAACGATCATCTCCCCCTTTAGGTTGGGCCGCACTGAGAACTTGGCCAGTGGGTTTTGCTTTTCCATCTCTGTGACGGCGGCATATGTTGTTTTTGCGTCCGTTTTCGTGATCCGGAATTTTGGCAGTGTCGTTGGAGGTGAGCTGGTGGTGGTGATGGGTGCCTTGGGGGTTGCTTGACGGCACTCGTTTCCCGAAAAGGCACGTCGGCGTTTCTTATTTTCTACCTTCGTCCAGTTGTCCTCAGTAGCGGTAGCAGTGGTGGTGGTGGTGGAGGTGGTGGTGGTGGTGGAGTTGTTGGAGGTGGTGGCAGAGTTCCTACTTTTCAGGGCTTCGTTGAAGGCGCGTAACTGGTCTGCTTTCTCTGTGCGAAGCCTGTCGTGGTTCGGGTCGTCAGGTTGGCGGTTCAGGCGGGGATCGCGGTTAGGAGGGCGTACGCGCTCCATAACCGGGTTGTTGTTGTTGTTGTTGTTGTTGTTTTTTTTTTTTTTTTTTTTTTTTTTTTTTTTTTTTTTTTTTTTTTTTTTTTTTTTTTTTTTTTTTTTTTTTTTTTTTTTTATTTAGATCCTACCTATTCCGGTTGAGTAAACAGCAAAGGAATTACAGCACTCCCCACTAGCTGGTGGTCGTAGAGTGGTTCCTGAGCTTCTCTCACGGAGCCCCGATTGGGGAAGCCTACTTCCTAGTGTATGTGACTGCTCACTTATAGACGTGAGCTAAGTGTGCCTATTTGGGAAGGATAAGGATTGCGACCCTCTTTCCAGGTGGACCCGCACGATCACGGTTTTCCTGGAAAGACTCGGCTGGGGAGGGTTTTGCTCCGACCCCCTTTCGTGTTCACAATCTCCTGGGAGGGAGGTGAACAGTTACAGGGGGGACCGCAGGACGAATACACTTTTGAGGGTGCAGGTCCCTAGGCCAGAGCGAAAAAGGAAAAATGGTAGTAGAAGGAAAAGAGCTCAAACCACGCCGGGAATATCGCGCTATAACTGCTCTCCAGCTGGAGTGTGGGTCACTCACACCACCAGTGGGGAGGGCAAGCTAATGCTCGATAAACCGAGAACGCTCGTGAGTTGTTGTGGACGATGACAGTCGTGGGTGGTCCGGTCCGGGAAGATGGCCAACAATGGTACAAGGGAGAGGGCGGTCTTCAGAGTTCCGGGTCCAGCAGGAGGTCTTGTTGAGAGGTCTTCTTCGTTCAGGAGCGATGTGATGAGGGCGGCCCGGCAGGCGGGCGGGCTTATATACAGACATTCTCCACCTCAGTGGCCACCTCATTGGCCACGAGTGCCGCATGCGTCATCCGCAAGCTACGCCCCACCTCCAAGAGGGAGGGACGGCCTTGGATGAACGATACTACCGCTGCGTCCACAGCACGCCACCTACTCCCACCAAACCGTGGGCGAAGCCACACCAGGACCACCTGTAGTAGCAACCACAACAACATGACTGGACGAGGCAAAGGAGGCAAGGGACTTGGAAAGGGTGGCGCCAAGCGTCATCGTAAGGTGCTTCGTGACAACATCCAGGGTATCACCAAGCCCGCCATTCGTCGTCTAGCTCGGCGTGGAGGTGTTAAACGTATATCCGGCCTCATCTACGAGGAGACCCGCGGCGTCCTCAAGGTGTTTCTGGAGAACGTCATCCGTGACGCCGTCACCTACACCGAGCACGCAAAAAGGAAGACCGTCACCGCCATGGATGTGGTGTATGCCCTGAAACGGCAGGGCCGCACCCTTTATGGTTTTGGTGGTTAATCAACCTGATGGACGGGCGCACACCACCACCACCACCACGACAAACAAATATACGGACCTAATTTTAGGTCCACATTTAAATCGCTAAAGAGTTGGTTAGACACTGAGTAAATCGTTGAAAATATATCCAATAACATGATCCTCTCTAATTCTGGACTTGTGGTATGAGTATAGGTTGTGTGTGAACGTGTTGGAACCACTTCCTAATAATCAGTCAGTCAGTCAGTCAACATTCACCTAACCTCCAGGTACCTCACCTAAGTTCCTGTAGCGTCACCGAACCTCACGAAATGTAACCCAATGTAGTTTATAATCTATCCTAACATGACATAACATAACCACGCACTATATTACTTCGGTAAGAGTAATGAGTTTTAATACGCAAAGTTGCAGTTAGCATTCATTCATACATACATACATACATACATACATACATACATACATACATAACATGCTAGTGGCAGGGGGGATTGAAGTGAAATTTAGGAGGATAGAATAGGTGCAGTGGCTAAACAGCGCTTGCGTGAGGGACTTTAAGCAGCAACTCGCCTGGATGCGGCAGGATAGAGTCAGGTCAAGCGTCCGGTGCATGTTGGGTTCCGCCATGGTTTCTCAGTGTTTGGTCGGCTTGATTGTGTGTGTTGTTTTCTTGTTTGGAGGAAATGTCTTGGTATTCTTCTTCTTAGCTTGAAGTTGATTTTCTTCTAACTCTTCTCCTCTTGTTGTTCGTCTTCCTCGTGTCTGCTATCATTCTGTAAAGACTCTCTATATGTATGTAGGTATGAGTGAGTAACAGTTGCCGGTTACAGTGATACTTCATATTCGCTGGTGTTGTACTGTATGGCTTCGGTATTTCTTAATATACAAACGGCACCGTTAGGGGATTGAGGTATTTAAAAACCAGCCTGCATTACTTATATATAGAAATAAATAATGTGGCTTGGACAATAATGACGACTACTCTCTCCTACCTTCCCCAAACAAGGGCTTTTCGAAAGTATACATTGGACACAAATGACTTAGTACATCATAAATTGGTGGTTTAACAAAAGCCCTCATTAGAGAAAGGTGAAGGAGCACACAGTGAACATACAGATTAATGTTTGCACGCGTAGATCATGTAAGGTGAGATGTTGAACACCAGACACGTAGTGTAGTAACTCCCTCACAGATGGCGTTATGAGGGGCCTGATGATGTAGCAGTTACCTCACAGATGGTGTTATGAGGAAATTCACATGATGATGCTGTAGCAAAACATTCACTACGTGTTGTCGTAGCATCTTGGGGACACCACGTGGTCGACATGACTCACTCATTCAAGTGGGTGAGGTGTGGTCCCAGGCCTCTCTATCGTGGAGTCTCAGGGGAAGTATAACTGGGTACCTGGGACCTCACTGTGTGAAGGTGGTTAGCTAGCTTGGGTAAGACTCAACTGCCGAGTTGTTTTTCACTGAGTTAAGCACTGTTCACCACTATTCATCACTGGTTCCATTCCTTGGCCAAATGAGATAGTACCTTATGGCAAGAACTTGTTGATAGTCCGCTGGGGAGGAGGGTTCAGGGGAGTGAGTTGGTATGGGCCAACATATAAATAATAATAATAATAATAATAATAATTAACGGTTTATTGAAAGAGCTTGGCAGCCAGAAGACTGAAAATATACAGTTACATATTTGGGGAATGGGTTACGAATTACAAATAATATACAAGTAACATGAGTGACACAAATAAGACATATAATAACTAGCTGGGGAAAAGCTCAAACTACAGTTCATTTCAACATAGTGACAGTGCAAGGAGTAGTGTTTACTGGGAGTGAGTACACTGATTTATTACAAGTTATCGATAATTTTTACAATGGTTGGGACTGGGCTGTTCTTATAGCGATCAGTTCGTGCACGTATGGGCTGGGCTGGATGCGGTTGTGGTGTCGAAGAGCAATTCTCGGACTAGGGATCTCAGGTGGTAGTAGGAGCCGGTGTCGGGGATGGTGTAGAAGCTTCTTACCAAATTTGCAGATGAGGTCGTGGTGATGGTCAGTGAGAGTCTAAAGGGTCAGTGTGTTGAGCGCTTCTTGATATGTGGAGTAGGAAGGGTAGAGAATAATCTTGCATGGCCTCTTTTGCACTTTTTCGAGGTGTTTACGTTGTGTGGCATTTAGGGAGGAAGACCAGGTGGAGGAGGCATAGGTGAGCTTGGGAAGTATGAATGTTGTGTAAACACTGAGGAGCTCGTGTGCAGGACCACCGAGGGACTTGAGTCGGCGTAGGAGGTGGAGACGGAAACTGGAGGATTTGATAACTTCACTGACGTGTGGTTTCTAATTTAGTTTGTTGTCTATATGTATGTGTGTGTGTGTGTGTGTGTGTGTGTGTGTGTGTGTGTGTGTATACTACTGTACTTTTTAGATCCTCCTACGCAACCTAACCTATTATAGTTAAGTATAGTAGGCTATACACTATTTTGTTAGTATGTGTTATAAAATGAAATTGCATGTTATTATTATTAATATTATTATTATTAATATTATTATTATTATTATTATTATTAGTAGTAGTAGTATTATTATTATTATTATTGTTATTATTATTACATGCTAATATAATACTAAGTTGCCCGCCAGATTTCCTCAGAGATGGGAGGAGCACATTGGCGGCGGTGTTGTTTATACTCCGCCCGATTACTGATTCCTATTCACCGAGCCAGAGCTGGCGGGCGGCGTGTTATGTGCCACGTTTTGTTTCCCATTGGGCGTACCGCTCAGCTGGGGAGTAGGAGATTTCATAAAAAGAAAGTTTGAGTGGAGAGCACACCTTTTCCTTCACATACAGTTATCTTAGACCATCTACTAGTATAATAGTTTGCACAAAAATACTCTACACTCTTTCTAGGTTGTTGCTATTTTTTTTTTTTTTTTTTTGACTTCTCATCAGATTGTGCATTCAACTAATATACACTATTAGTGTGTTTATTATTATGTTTTATAGTATTATTTCGTATAATATTGGGTAACACAATTAGAGTCACTAGTATAGTATATTATTGGGGTTTATAGCAGTTTGTGGTCTAATAGTATCATGCTTTATGAGTGGTGTTCTATGTAGTGATGATTAGGCAATAAAATATGCTTTGGGGTTTATAGCAGTTTTTGTGGTCTACTAGTATCATGCTTTATGGGTGGTGTTCTATGTAGTGATGATTAGGCCATAAAATATGCTTTTGGTTTATTGCTAACAAAATATACTTTGCTCTACCGCTGTAGTGCAAAACATGGTGAAACTTACATACACCGTTAATAAAGTATTGATGGAAGAAGAAGAAGAAGAAGAAGAAGAAGAAGAAGAAGAAGAAGAAGAAGAAGAAGAAGAAGTAAGAGGAAGAATTGTGGAGGGAATGAACAGTGAGACAATGTAAAGCCTCCGGGATGGCGGCAGCGTTTCTGTTATTAATATATAATAAGACAATAGGAAAAGATGTTGTTGTCTCTACCTGTATTATTACCTTTGCGATAGCATGGTTCAATTTTGGGAGGACATAGGAAGGAGCAGGAGGTTAGGAAGGGAGAGATAGTGTCTGTGATCCTCGGGTCACCACTCCTCGGATTGTGTCAGTTCAAGTTTAGAAGCTCCAACAACTTTCCCTGAATACGAATTCGCAACCTTTCGATTTACAACAGGTACCTACTTACTGCTACAGTAGGTAGGTGAACAGGGACCAAGGGGGCTAGGAATAGTGTCCAAACAACTTGCTCCTGCCTGCCTGTGTGATGTAGTCGTGGCCAGAATTAGGTTAGGATACAGACACATCTGGCAAGTTAGTAACGCTGTACCCATACCGGAACACTCAGCATGTAAACTTTGTGATACACCTTTAAAGCACTATATTATTGAATGTGACACTGTCAAAGCCTTCAGGCCACCTCACTTATTGTATCTTGAACTATGTCATTACTTCATTGAGGACATTACATTCTTGCTCTTTATCCCAAATTGGCTAGCCCACACTGGTAAATGTGTACTGTACTGTCAATGAATCTGATGTATTTCTTTGTGTATGAACCTGACTGAAAATAAGGTCGCCTCCCTGGCTGCTGCTGCTGCTAAAGCTGCTTCTGCTTCTGCTTCTGCGCCCTTCTAAGTCCCGTTTAAGTCCCCCACCCCAGGCCCCCACAACCGCCCTTCCCATCTACACCATTCTAAAACATTTTCACTCAATTTCCACAATACTATGCTAATTACACGTAAAATAGAGTGTTATCCTGCAAAACGTTGATGTCGTATATTTCTCTCTTTAAGTGATATCCTGTGGCTCCGAAAGGAGCCTGTTTGGTTAGGTTGTCTTGTGTGAACGAACCTTGGGTTCTTATTTCTTCTCTGTCTTCTTGGGGAGGAGCACAGCTTGGATGTTAGGAAGGACACCCCCTTGGGCAATGGTGACTCCAGATAGGAGCTTGTTCAGCTCCTCGTCATTGCGAATGGCAAGCTGAAGATGAGGCGGGATAATGCGGGTCTTCTTGTTGTCGCGGGCGGCGTTACCGGCCAGCTCGAGCACTTCTGCTGCCAGGTACTCCATGACGGCTGCAAGGTACACAGGGGCACCTGCACCAACACGCTCAGCATAGTTGCCTTTACGCAAGAGACGGTTGATCCTACCCACGGGGAACTGGAGTCCGGCCCTGCTAGAACGGGACTTTGACTTGCCCTTCACTTTGCCTCCCTTGCCGCGTCCTGACATGTTGCTGCTGCTGCTTTTCGTGATAGGAGTTAAATTTCCGCCCGCCACCTTGGTCTTTTATACCAAGCTCAGGATCAGGCCAGGTGGCCGTCTCGCGGACCCAACCAATGTAAGAGAGCCGTAGCTGCAGCCAGTCTGATCCTGAGCGGCCCGCTCGGTATATAAGGAAAAGTTAGTCGGGCCAGTTTTCAATTCTCTCGCTCCGCGCCACGAGTAACTGTGCTGCCATGCCTCCCAAAACTTCCGGAAAGGCTGCCAAGAAGGCTGGAAAGGCCCAGAAGGCCATTGCCAAGGGTGACAAGAAGAAGAAGCGCAGGAGGAAGGAAAGCTACAGCATCTACATCTACAAGGTACTGAAGCAAGTGCACCCCGACACAGGAGTCTCCTCCAAAGCTATGTCCATCATGAACTCTTTCGTGAACGACATCTTCGAGCGCATCGCTGCCGAGGCTTCCCGCCTGGCGCACTACAACAAACGCTCCACCATTACAAGTCGGGAAATCCAGACAGCTGTCCGACTCTTGCTGCCCGGTGAACTGGCCAAGCATGCCGTGTCTGAGGGCACCAAGGATGTCACCAAGTACACCTCTTCCAAGTAAGAGGTTACTTGTGCACAACAAACACGCCATCCCACTACTACAACTTAATCGGCTCCATCGGAGCCACAGTTACATGTTAAAGAGACAGTTACCGACAGTGATATATTGAGAGGGAAATAAAAAAAATAAAATTATAATAATCTGCATTCTCTATTGGCGTAGAAACAGGACTAAATCGAAACATAATAAATAAATAAATAAATTCTGCGTGGAGTACTTTTACACCCACTGCAAAGTGACATACATGGAGTGTTTTTGGGCTTCATTTCTTGTTTGCAGCATGCCTATTTCATGTAAAAAAAAATTTTATTTTATTTTATTGTATGTTCTTTTATTTTATTTATTTCTTTACTTACTTATTCTTTATATATTTATTTGTTACTAGCTCTTGTTTGTTGCACCCACCCACCTCCCGAATTGATGACCTACTATACAATCGTACCTCCACGAATGTTACCAACTTACCGTTAGGCGATTGGGGTAACCGAAATTAACGCTCTCCGACCACCAACCATTTCGATTGTCATGAAAATTATCTTCAGAACAGTTCTTTGGCCCTGAGAAGGGCCGAGTTATAGATGTCTGGTAGGTTTTGTTGTGCTTTTTGTTTTTCCCCAAGGAAGAGGACTTAAGCACGCTCTCCGCGGATGCGCCGGGCCAGCTGGATGTCCTTGGGCATGATGGTAACGCGCTTGGCGTGAATGGCACACAGGTTGGTGTCCTCGAAAAGACCCACCAGGTAAGCCTCAGAGGCTTCCTGCAGAGCCATGACGGCAGACGACTGGAAGCGCAGGTCAGTCTTGAAATCCTGGCGATCTCACGCACCAGGCGCTGGAAGGGCAGCTTCCTGATGAGTAGCTCTGTGCTCTTCTGGTAACGACGGATCTCACGAAGGGCGACGGTTCCGGGCCTGTAACGATGGGGCTTCTTGACACCACCGGTGGCTGGGGCGGACTTGCGAGCTGCCTTGGTGGCAAGCTGCTTCCGTGGAGCCTTGCCTCCAGTGGACTTGCGGGCAGTCTGTTTAGTACGGGCCATCTCGACGACGAAATAGTCAATACGGGCGGCCCGGCAGGCGGGCGGGCTTATATACAGACATTCTCCACCTCAGTGGCCACCTCATTGGCCACGAGTGCCGCATGCGTCATCCGCCAGCTACGCCCCACCTCCAAGAGGGAGGGACGGCCTTGGATGAACGATACCACCGCTGCGTCCACAGCACGCCACCTACTCCCACCAAACCGTGGGCGAAGCCACACCAGGACCACCTGTAGTAGCAACCACAACAACATGACTGGACGAGGCAAAGGAGGCAAGGGACTTGGAAAGGGTGGCGCCAAGCGTCATCGTAAGGTGCTTCGTGACAACATCCAGGGTATCACCAAGCCCGCCATTCGTCGTCTAGCTCGGCGTGGAGGTGTTAAACGTATATCCGGCCTCATCTACGAGGAGACCCGCGGCGTCCTCAAGGTGTTTCTGGAGAACGTCATCCGTGACGCCGTCACCTACACCGAGCACGCAAAAGGGAAGACCGTCACCGCCATGGATGTGGTGTATGCCCTGAAACGGCAGGGCCGCACCCTTTATGGTTTTGGTGGTTAATCAACCTGATGGACGGGCGCACACCACCACCACCACCACGACAAACAAATGAATCGTTGAAAATATATCCAATCACATGATCCTCTCTAATTCTGGACTTGTGGTATGAGTATAGGTTGTGTGTGAACGTGTTGGAACCACTTCCTAATAATTGTCAGTCAGTCAGTCAGTCAACATTCACCTAACCTCCAGGTACCTCACCTAACTTCCTGTAGCGTCACCGAACCTCACGAAATGTAACCCAATGTAGTTTATAATCTATCCTAACATGACATAACATAACCACGCACTATATTACTTCGGTAAGAGTAATGAGTTTTAATACACAAAGTTGCAGTTATCATTCATTCATACATACATACATACATACATACATACATACATACATACATACATACATACATACATACATACATACATACATACATACATACATAACATGCTAGTGGCAGGGGGGGATTGAAGTGAATTTTAGGAGGATAGAATAGGTGCAGGGGCTAAACAGCGCTTGCGTGAGGGACTTTAAGCAGCAACTCGCCTGGATGCGGCAGGATAGAGTCAGGTCAAGCGTCCGGTGCATGTTGGGTTCCGCCATGGTTTCTCAGTGTTTGGTCGGCTTGATTGTGTGTGTTGTTTTCTTGTTTGGAGGAAATGTCTTGGTATTCTTCTTCTTAGCTTGAAGTTGATTTTCTTCTAACTCTTCTCCTCTTGTTTTTCGTCTTCCTCGTGTCTGCTATCATTCTGTAAAGACTCTCTATATGTATGTAGGTATGAGTGAGTAACAGTTGCCGGTTACAGTGATACTTCATATTCGCTGGTGTTGTACTGTATGGCTTCGGTATTTCTTAATATACAAACGGCACCGTTAGGGGATTGAGGTATTTAAAAACCAGCCTGCATTACTTATATATAGAAATAAATAATGTGGCTTGGACAATAATGACGACTACTCTCTCCTACCTTCCCCAAACAAGGGCTTTTCGAAAGTATACATTGGACACAAATGACTTAGTACATCATAAATTGGTGGTTTAACAAAAGCCCTCATTAGAGAAAGGTGAAGGAGCACACAGTGAACATACAGATTAATGTTTGCACGCGTAGATCATGTAAGGTGAGATGTTGAACACCAGACACGTAGTGTAGTAACTCCCTCACAGATGGCGTTATGAGGGGCCTGATGATGTAGCAGTTACCTCACAGATGGTGTTATGAGGAAATTCACATGATGATGCTGTAGCAAAACATTCACTACGTGTTGTCGTAGCATCTTGGGGACACCACGTGGTCGACATGACTCACTCATTCAAGTGGGTGAGGTGTGGTCCCAGGCCTCTCTATCGTGGAGTCTCAGGGGAAGTATAACTGGGTACCTGGGACCTCACTGTGTGAAGGTGGTTAGCTAGCTTGGGTAAGACTCAACTGCCGAGTTGTTTTTCACTGAGTTAAGCACTGTTCACCACTATTCATCACTGGTTCCATTCCTTGGCCAAATGAGATAGTACCTTATGGCAAGAACTTGTTGATAGTCCGCTGGGGAGGAGGGTTCAGGGGAGTGAGTTGGTATGGGCCAACATATAAATAATAATAATAATAATAATAATTAACGGTTTATTGAAAGAGCTTGGCAGCCAGAAGACTGAAAATATACAGTTACATATTTGGGGAATGGGTTACGAATTACAAATAATATACAAGTAACATGAGTGACACAAATAAGACATATAATAACTAGCTGGGGAAAAGCTCAAACTACAGTTCATTTCAACATAGTGACAGTGCAAGGAGTAGTGTTTACTGGGAGTGAGTACACTGATTTATTACAAGTTATCGATAATTTTTACAATGGTTGGGACTGGGCTGTTCTTATAGCGATCAGTTCGTGCACGTATGGGCTGGATGGATGCGGTTGTGGTGTCGAAGAGCAATTCTCGATCTAGGGATCTCAGGTGGTAGTAGGAGCCGGTGTCGGGGATGGTGTAGAAGCTTCTTACCAAATTTGCAGATGAGGTCGTGGTGATGGTCAGTGAGAGTCTAAAGGGTCAGTGTGTTGAGCGCTTCTTGATATGTGGAGTAGGAAGGGTAGAGAATAATCTTGCATGGCCTCTTTTGCACTTTTTCGAGGTGTTTACGTTGTGTGGCATTTAGGGAGGAAGACCAGGTGGAGGAGGCATAGGTGAGCTTGGGAAGTATGAATGTTGTGTAAACACTGAGGAGCTCGTGTGCAGGACCACCGAGGGACTTGAGTCGGCGTAGGAGGTGGAGACGGAAACTGGAGGATTTGATAACTTCACTGACGTGTGGTTTCTAATTTAGTTTGTTGTCTATATGTATGTGTGTGTGTGTGTGTGTGTGTGTGTGTGTGTGTGTGTGTGTATACTACTGTACTTTTTAGATCCTCCTACGCAACCTAACCTATTATAGTTAAGTATAGTAGGCTATACACTATTTTGTTAGTATGTGTTATAAAATGAAATTGCATGTTATTATTATTAATATTATTATTATTATTATTAGTAGTAGTAGTAGTAGTAGTATTATTATTATTATTATTGTTATTATTATTACATGCTAATATAATACTAAGTTGCCCGCCAGATTTCCTCAGAGATGGGAGGAGCACATTGGCGGCGGTGTTGTTTATACTCCGCCCGATTACTGATTCCTATTCACCGAGCCAGAGCTGGCGGGCGGCGTGTTATGTGCCACGTTTTGTTTCCCATTGGGCGTACCGCTCAGCTGGGGAGTAGGAGATTTCATAAAAAGAAAGTTTGAGTGGAGAGCACACCTTTTCCTTCACATACAGTTATCTTAGACCATCTACTAGTATAATAGTTTGCACAAAAATACTCTACACTCTTTCTAGGTTGTTGCTATTTTTTTTTTTTTTTTTTTTGACTTCTCATCAGATTGTGCATTCAACTAATATACACTATTAGTGTGTTTATTATTATGTTTTATAGTATTATTTCGTATAATATTGGGTAACACAATTAGAGTCACTAGTATAGTATATTATTGGGGTTTATAGCAGTTTGTGGTCTAATAGTATCATGCTTTATGAGTGGTGTTCTATGTAGTGATGATTAGGCAATAAAATATGCTTTGGGGGTTTATAGCAGTTTTTGTGGTCTACTAGTATCATGCTTTATGGGTGGTGTTCTATGTAGTGATGATTAGGCCATAAAATATGCTTTTGGTTTATTGCTAACAAAATATACTTTGCTCTACCGCTGTAGTACAAAACATGGTGAAACTTACATACACCGTTAATAAAGTATTGATGGAAGAAGAAGAAGAAGAAGAAGAAGAAGAAGAAGAAGAAGAAGAAGAAGAAGAAGAAGAAGAAGAAGAAGAAGAAGAAGAATTGTGGAGGGAATGAACAGTGAGACAATGTAAAGCCTCCGGGATGGCGGCAGCGTTTCTGTTATTAATATATAATAAGACAATAGGAAAATATGTTGTTGTCTCTACCTGTATTATTACCTTTGCGATAGCATGGTTCAATTTTGGGAGGACATAGGAAGGAGCAGGAGGTTAGGAAGGGATTTGTAGTGGGAGAGATAGTGTCTGTGATCCTCGGGTCACCACTCCTCGGATTGTGTCAGTTCAAGTTTAGAAGCTCCAACAACTTTCCCTGAATACGAATTGGCAACCCTTCGATTTACAACAGGTACCTACTTACTGCTACAGTAGGTAGGTGAACAGGGACCAAGGGGGCTAGGAAGAGTGTCCAAACAACTTGCTCCTGCCTGCCTGTGTGATGTAGTCGTGGCCAGAATTAGGTTAGGATACAGACACATCTGGCTAGTTAGTAACGCTGTACCCATACCGGAACACTCAGCATGTAAACTTGGTGATACACCTTTAAAGCACTACTATATTATTGAATGTGACACTGTCAAAGACTTCAGGCCACCTGACTTATTGTATCTTGAACTATGTCATTACTTCATTGAGGACATTACATTCTTGCTCTTTATCCCAAATTGGCTAGCCCACACTGGTAAATGTGTACTGTACTGTCAATGAATCTGATGTATTTCTTTGTGTATGAACCTGACTGAAAATAAGGTCGCCTCCCTGGCTGCTGCTGCTTCTTGCGCCCTTCTAAGTCCCGTTTAAGTCCCCCACCCCAGGCCCCCGCAGTAACCCTTCACATCTACACCATTCTAAAACAATTTCACTCAATTTCCACAATACTATGCTAATTACACGTAAAATAGAGTGTTATCCTGCAAAACGTTGATGTCGTATATTTCTCTCTTTAAGTGATATCCTGTGGCTCCGAAAGGAGCCTGTTTGGTTAGGTTGTCTTGTGTGAACGAACCTTGGGTTCTTATTTCTTCTCTGTCTTCTTGGGGAGGAGCACAGCTTGGATGTTAGGAAGGACACCCCCTTGGGCAATGGTGACTCCAGACAGGAGCTTGTTCAGCTCCTCGTCATTGCGAATGGCAAGCTGAAGATGACGTGGGATAATGCGGGTCTTCTTGTTGTCGCGGGCGGCGTTACCGGCCAGCTCGAGCACTTCTGCTGCCAGGTACTCTATGACGGCTGCAAGGTACACAGGGGCACCTGCACCAACGCGCTCAGCATAGTTGCCCTTACGCAAGAGACGGTGGATTCTACCCACGGGGAACTGGAGTCCGGCCCTGCTAGAACGGGACTTTGACTTGCCCTTCACTTTGCCTCCCTTGCCGCGTCCTGACATGTTGCTGCTGCTGCTTTTCGTGATAGGAGTTAAATTTCCGCCCGCCACCTTGGTCTTTTATACCAAGCTCAGGATCAGGCCAGGTGGCCGTCTCGCGGACCCAACCAATGTAAGAGAGCCGTAGCCGCAGCCAGTCTGATCCTGAGCGGCCCGCTCGGTATATAAGGAAAAGTTAGTCGGGCCAGTTTTCAATTCTCTCGCTCCGCGCCACGAGTAACTGTGCCGCCATGCCTCCCAAAACTTCCGGAAAGGCTGCCAAGAAGGCTGGAAAGGCCCAGAAGGCCATTGCCAAGGGTGACAAGAAGAAGAAGCGCAGGAGGAAGGAAAGCTACAGCATCTACATCTACAAGGTACTGAAGCAAGTGCACCCCGACACAGGAGTCTCCTCCAAAGCTATGTCCATCATGAACTCTTTCGTGAACGACCTCTTCGAGCGCATCGCTGCCGAGGCTTCCCGCCTATGCACTACAACAAACGCCTGCCCAGCCAGTCGGAAATCCACACAGCTTTGTCTTGACCTTGCTGCCCGGTGAACTGGCCAAGCATGCCGTGTCTGAAGGCACCAAGGCTGTCACCAAGTACACCTCTTCCAAGTAAGAGGTTACTTGTGCACAACAAACACGCCATCCCACTACTACAACTTAATCGGCTCCATCGGAGCCACAGTTACATGTTAAAGAGACAGTTACCGACAGGGATATATTGAGAGGGAAATAAAAAAAAAAAAAAATTATAATAATCTGCATTCTCTATTGGCGTAGAAACCGGACTAAATCGAAACATAATAAATAAATAAATAAATTCTGCGTGGAGTACTTTTACACCCACTGCAAAGTGACATACATGGAGTGTGTTTGGGCTTCATTTCATGTTTGCAGCACGCCTATTTCATGTAAACAATTTATTTTATTTTATTGTATTTTATTGTATTTTCTTTTATTTTATTTATTTATTTACTTACTTATTCTTTATATATTTATTTGTTACTAGCTCTTGTTTGTTGCACCCACCCACCTCCCGAATTGATGATCTACTATACATTCGTGCCTGCACGAATGTCATTTCAACTCTACTGCTAGGGTTATTCAAACTGTTCTAACGCTCTCCCTCTACCACCAACCACATTCTTTGATTGTCATGACAATTATCTTCAGAATAGTTCTTTTGGCCCCTGGAGAAGGGCCGAGTTATGATGTTTGGCAGGTTTTATGGTGCTGTTTTTCCCTCATGAAGCAGGACTTACATCGCTCTCTGCGGATGCGCGGCCAGCTGATGTCCTTACATGATGGTAATGCTGGCGTGAATGGCAATACGGTTGGTGTCCTCGAAAGCACCCTCCACCAGGTAAGCCCCGCAGGCTTCCTGCAAGAGCGCGGACGGTGACGACCGAAGCGCAGGTCAGTTCGAAATCCTGGGCGATCTCACGCACCAGGCGCTAAAGGGCAGTTTGATGAGTAGCTCGTGTTTCTGGTGTCGACGGATCTCGAAGGGCGACGGTTCCGGGCCTGTAACGATGGGGCTTCTTGACACCACCGGTGGCTGGGGCGGACTTGCGAGCTGCCTTGGTGGCAAGCTGCTTCCGTGGAGCCTTGCCTCCAGTGGACTTGCGGGCAGTCTGTTTAGTACGGGCCATCTCGACGACGAAATAGTCAATACGGGCGGCCCGGCAGGCGGGCGGGCTTATATACAGACATTCTCCACCTCAGTGGCCACCTCATTGGCCACGAGTGCCGCATGCGTCATCCGCAAGCTACGCCCCACCTCCAAGAGGGAGGGACGGCCCTGGATGAACGATACTACCGCTGCGTCCACAGCACGCCACCTACTCCCACCAAACCGTGGGCGAAGCCACACCAGGACCACCTGTAGTAGCAACCACAACAACATGACTGGACGAGGCAAAGGAGGCAAGGGACTTGGAAAGGGTGGCGCCAAGCGTCATCGTAAGGTGCTTCGTGACAACATCCAGGGTATCACCAAGCCCGCCATTCGTCGTCTAGCTCGGCGTGGAGGTGTTAAACGTATATCCGGCCTCATCTACGAGGAGACCCGCGGCGTCCTCAAGGTGTTTCTGGAGAACGTCATCCGTGACGCCGTCACCCACACCGAGCACGCAAAAAGGAAGACCGTCACCGCCATGGATGTGGTGTATGCCCTGAAACGGCAGGGCCGCACCCTTTATGGTTTTGGTGGTTAATCAACCTGATGGACGGGCGCACACCACCACCACCACCACGACAAACAAATATACGGACCTAATTTTAGGTCCACATTTAAATCGCTAAAGAGTTGGTTAGACACTGAGTAAATCGTTGAAAATATATCCAATAACATGATCCTCTCTAATTCTGGACTTGTGGTATGAGTATAGGTTGTGCGTGAACGTGTTGGAACCACTTCCTAATAATTATCAGTCAGTCAGTCAACATTCACCTAACCTCCAGGTACCTCACCTAACTTCCTGTAGCGTCACCGAACCTCACGAAATGTAACCCAATGTAGTTTATAATCTATCCTAACATGACATAACATAACCACGCACTATATTACTTCGGTAAGAGTAATGAGTTTTAATACACAAAGTTGCAGTTATCATTCATTCATACATACATACATACATACATACATACATACATACATACATACATACATACATACATACATAACATGCTAGTGGCAGGGGGGATTGAAGTGAATTTTAGGAGGAGAGAATAGGTGCAGTGGCTAAACAGCGCTTGCGTGAGGGACTTTAAGCAGCAACTCGCCTGGATGCGGCAGGATAGAGTCAGGTCAAGCGTCCGGTGCATGTTGGGTTCCGCCATGGTTTCTCAGTGTTTGGTCGGCTTGATTGTGTGTGTTGTTTTCTTGTTTGGAGGAAATGTCTTGGTATTCTTCTTCTTAGCTGGAAGTTGATTTTCTTCTAACTCTTCTCCTCTTGTTGTTCGTCTTCCTCGTGTCTGCTATCATTCTGTAAAGACTCTCTATATGTATGTAGGTATGAGTGAGTAACAGTTGCCGGTTACAGTGATACTTCATATTCGCTGGTGTTGTACTGTATGGCTTCGGTATTTCTTAATATACAAACGGCACCGTTAGGGGATTGAGGTATTTAAAAACCAGCCTACATTACTTATATATAGAAATAAATAATGTGGCGTGGACAATAATGACGACTACTCTCTCCTACCTTCCCCAAACAAGGGCTTTTCGAAAGTATACATTGGACACAAATGACTTAGTACATCATACATTGGTGGTTTAACAAAAGCCCTCATTAGAGAAAGGTGAAGGAGCACACAGTGAACATACAGATTAATGTTTGCACGCGTAGATCATGTAAGGTGAGATGTTGAACACCAGACACGTAGTGTAGTAACTCCCTCACAGATGGCGTTATGAGGGGCCTGATGATGTAGCAGTTACCTCACAGATGGTGTTATGAGGAAATTCACATGATGATGCGGTAGCAAAACATTCACTACGTGTTGTCGTAGCATCTTGGGGACACCACGTGGTCGACATGACTCACTCATTCAAGTGGGTGAGGTGTGGTCCCAGGCCTCTCTATCGTGGAGTCTCAGGGGAAGTATAACTGGGTACCTGGGACCTCACTGTGTGAAGGTGGTTAGCTAGCTTGGGTAAGACTCAACTGCCGAGTTGTTTTTCACTGAGTTAAGCACTGTTCACCACTATTCATCACTGGTTCCATTCCTTGGCCAAATGAGAGAGTACCTTATGGCAAGAACTTGTTGATAGTCCGCTGGGGAGGAGGGTTCAGGGGAGTGAGTTGGTATGGGCCAACATATAAATAATAATAATAATAATAATAATTAACGGTTTATTGAAAGAGCTTGGCAGCCAGAAGACTGAAAATATACAGTTACATATTTGGGGAATGGGTTACGAATTACAAATAATATACAAGTAACATGAGTGACACAAATAAGACATATAATAACTAGCTGGGGAAAAGCTCAAACTACAGTTCATTTCAACATAGTGACAGTGCAAGGAGTAGTGTTTACTGGGAGTGAGTACACTGATTTATTACAAGTTATCGATAATTTTTACAATGGTTGGGACTGGGCTGTTCTTATAGAGATCAGTTCGTGCACGTATGGGCTGGATGCGGTTGTGGTGTCGAAGAGCAATTCTCGGCCTAGGGATCTCAGGTGGTAGTAGGAGCCGGTGTCGGGGATGGTGTAGAAGCTTCTTACCAAATTTGCAGATGAGGTCGTGGTGATGGTCAGTGAGAGTCTAAAGGGTCAAAGGAGCGCTTTGATATGTGGAGTAGGAAGGTAGGAGAACACCGTATGGCCTCTTTTGCACTTTTTCGAGGTGTTTACGTTGTGTGGCATTTAGGGAGGAAGACCAGGTGTAGGAGGCATAGGTGAGCTTGGGAAGTATGAATGTTGTGTAAACACTGAGGAGCTCGTGTGCAGGACCACCGAGGGACTTGAGTCGGCGTAGGAGGTGGAGACGGAAACTGGAGGATTTGATAACTTCACTGACGTGTGGTTTCTAATTTAGTTTGTTGTCTATATGTATGTGTGTGTGTGTGTGTGTGTGTGTGTGTGTGTGTGTGTGTGTATACTACTGTACTTTTTAGATCCTCCTACGCAACCTAACCTATTATAGTTAAGTATAGTAGGCTATACACTATTTTGTTAGTATGTGTTATAAATTGAAATTGCATGTTATTATTATTAATATTATTATTATTAATATTATTATTATTATTATTATTAGTAGTAGTATTATTATTATTATTATTGTTATTATTATTACATGCTAATATAATACTAAGTTGCCCGCCAGATTTCCTCAGAGATGGGAGGAGCACATTGGCGGCGGTGTTGTTTATACTCCGCCTGATTACTGATTCCTATTCACCGAGCCAGAGCTGGCGGGCGGCGTGTTATGTGCCACGTTTTGTTTCCCATTGGGCGTACCGCTCAGCTGGGGAGTAGGAGATTTCATAAAAAGAAAGTTTGAGTGGAGAGCACACCTTTTCCTTCACATACAGTTATCTTAGACCATCTACTAGTATAATAGTTTGCACAAAAATACTCTACACTCTTATATAGGTTATTGTTATGTTGTTTTTTTTTTGGACTTCTCATCAGATTGGCATTCAACTAATATACACTATTAGTGTGTTTACTATTATGTTTTATAGTATTATTTCGTATAATATTGGGTAACACAATTATAGTCACTAGTATAGTATATTATTGGGGTTTATAGCAGTTTGTGGTCTAATAGTATCATGCTTTATGAGTGGTGTTCTATGTAGTGATGATTAGGCAATAAAATATGCTTTGGGTGTTTATAGCAGTTTTTGTGGTCTACTAGTATCATGCTTTATGGGTGGTGTTCTATGTAGTGATGATTAGGCCATAAAATATGCTTTTGGTTTATTGCTAACAAAATATACTTTGCTCTACCGCTGTAGTGCAAAACATGGTGAAACTTACATACACCGTTAATAAAGTATTGATGGAAGAAGAAGAAGAAGAAGAAGTAAGAGGAAGAATTGTGGAGGGAATGAACAGTGAGACAATGTAAAGCCTCCGGGATGGCGGCAGCGTTTCTGTTATTAATATATAATAAGACAATAGGAAAATATGTTGTTGTCTCTACCTGTATTATTACCTTTGCGATAGCATGGTTCAATTTGGGGAGGACAGAGGAAGGAGCAGGAGGTTAGGAAGGGAGAGATAGTGTCTGTGATCCTCGGGTCACCACTCCTCGGATTGTGTCAGTTCAAGTTTAGAAGCTCCAACAACTTTCCCTGAATACGAATTCGCAACCTTTCGATTTACAACAGGTACCTACTTACTGCTACAGTAGGTAGGTGAACAGGGACCAAGGGGGCTAGGAATAGTGTCCAAACAACTTGCTCCTGCCTGCCTGTGTGATGTAGTCGTGGCCAGAATTAGGTTAGGATACAGACACATCTGGCAAGTTAGTAACGCTGTACCCATACCGGAACACTCAGCATGTAAACTTGGTGATACACCTTTAAAGCACTATATTATTGAATGGGACACTGTCAAAGACTTCAGGCCACCTCACTTATTGTATCTTGAACTATGTCATTACTTCATTGAGGACATTACATTCTTGCTCTTTATCCCAAATTGGCTAGCCCACACTGGTAAATGTGTACTGTACTGTCAATGAATCTGATGTATTTCTTTGTGTATGAACCTGACTGAAAATAAGGTCGCCTCCCTGGCTGCTGCTGCTGCTAAAGCTGCTTCTGCTTCTGCTTCTGCGCCCTTCTAAGTCCCGTTTAAGTCCCCCACCCCAGGCCCCCACAACCGCCCTTCACATCTACACCATTCTAAAACAATTTCACTCAATTTCCACAATACTATGCTAATTACACGTAAAATAGAGTGTTATCCTGCAAAACGTTGATGTCGTATATTTCTCTCTTTAAGTGATATCCTGTGGCTCCGAAAGGAGCCTGTTTGGTTAGGTTGTCTTGTGTGAACGAACCTTGGGTTCTTATTTCTTCTCTGTCTTCTTGGGGAGGAGCACAGCTTGGATGTTAGGAAGGACACCCCCTTGGGCAATGGTGACTCCAGACAGGAGCTTGTTCAGCTCCTCGTCATTGCGAATGGCAAGCTGAAGATGACGCGGGATAATGCGGGTCTTCTTGTTGTCGCGGGCGGCGTTACCGGCCAGCTCGAGCACTTCTGCTGCCAGGTACTCCATGACGGCTGCAAGGTACACAGGGGCACCTGCACCAACACGCTCAGCATAGTTGCCTTTACGCAAGAGACGGTGGATCCTACCCACGGGGAACTGGAGTCCGGCCCTGCTAGAACGGGACTTTGACTTGCCCTTCACCTTGCCTCCCTTGCCGCGTCCTGACATGTTGCTGCTGCTGCTTTTCGTGATAGGAGTTAAATTTCCGCCCGCCACCTTGGTCTTTTATACCAAGCTCAGGATCAGGCCAGGTGGCCGTCTCGCGGACCCAACCAATGTAAGAGAGCCGTAGCTGCAGCCAGTCTGATCCTGAGCGGCCCGCTCGGTATATAAGGAAAAGTTAGTCGGGCCAGTTTTCAATTCTCTCGCTCCGCGCCACGAGTAACTGTGCCGCCATGCCTCCCAAAACTTCCGGAAAGGCTGCCAAGAAGGCTGGAAAGGCCCAGAAGGCCATTGCCAAGGGTGACAAGAAGAAGAAGCGCAGGAGGAAGGAAAGCTACAGCATCTACATCTACAAGGTACTGAAGCAAGTGCACCCCGACACAGGAGTCTCCTCCAAAGCTATGTCCATCATGAACTCTTTCGTGAACGACATCTTCGAGCGCATCGCTGCCGAGGCTTCCCGCCTGGCGCACTACAACAAACGCTCCACCATTACAAGTCGGGAAATCCAGACAGCTGTCCGACTCTTGCTGCCCGGTGAACTGGCCAAGCATGCCGTGTCTGAGGGCACCAAGGCTGTCACCAAGTACACCTCTTCCAAGTAAGAGGTTACTTGTGCACAACAAACACGCCATCCCACTACTACAACTTAATCGGCTCCATCGGAGCCACAGTTACATGTTAAAGAGACAGTTACCGACAGTGATATATTGAGAGGGAAATAAAAAAAAAAAAAATTATAATAATCTGCATTCTCTATTGGCGTAGAAACCGGACTAAATCGAAACATAATAAATAAATAAATAAATTCTGCGTGGAGTACTTTTACACCCACTGCAAAGTGACATACATGGAGTGTGTTTGGGCTTCATTTCATGTTTGCAGCACGCCTATTTCATGTAAACAATTTATTTTATTTTATTGTATTTTATTGTATTTTCTTTTATTTTATTTATTTATTTACTTACTTATTCTTTATATATTTATTTGTTACTAGCTCTTGTTTGTTGCACCCACCCACCTCCCGAATTGATGACCTACTATACATTCGTGCCTGCACGAATGTTACCAACTTACCGTTAGGCGATTTGGGTAACCGAAATTAACGCTCTCCTACCACCAACCATTTCGATTGTCATGACAATTATCTTCAGAACAGTTCTTTGGCCCTGAGAAGGGCCGAGTTATAGATGTCTGGTAGGTTTTGTTGTGCTTTTTCTTTTTCCCCAAGGAAGAGGACTTAAGCACGCTCTCCGCGGATGCGCCGGGCCAGCTGGATGTCCTTGGGCATGATGGTAACGCGCTTGGCGTGAATGGCACACAGGTTGGTGTCCTCGAAAAGACCCACCAGGTAAGCCTCAGAGGCTTCCTGCAGAGCCATGACGGCAGACGACTGGAAGCGCAGGTCAGTCTTGAAATCCTGGGCGATCTCACGCACCAGGCGCTGGAAGGGCAGCTTCCTGATGAGTAGCTCTGTGCTCTTCTGGTAACGACGGATCTCACGAAGGGCGACGGTTCCGGGCCTGTAACGATGGGGCTTCTTGACACCACCGGTGGCTGGGGCGGACTTGCGAGCTGCCTTGGTGGCAAGCTGCTTCCGTGGAGCCTTGCCTCCAGTGGACTTGCGGGCAGTCTGTTTAGTACGGGCCATCTCGACGACGAAATAGTCAATACGGGCGGCCCGGCAGGCGGGCGGGCTTATATACAGACATTCTCCACCTCAGTGGCCACCTCATTGGCCACGAGTGCCGCATGCGTCATCCGCAAGCTACGCCCCACCTCCAAGAGGGAGGGACGGCCTTGGATGAACGATACTACCGCTGCGTCCACAGCACGCCACCTACTCCCACCAAACCGTGGGCGAAGCCACACCAGGACCACCTGTAGTAGCAACCACAACAACATGACTGGACGAGGCAAAGGAGGCAAGGGACTTGGAAAGGGTGGCGCCAAGCGTCATCGTAAGGTGCTTCGTGACAACATCCAGGGTATCACCAAGCCCGCCATTCGTCGTCTAGCTCGGCGTGGAGGTGTTAAACGTATATCCGGCCTTATCTACGAGGAGACCCGCGGCGTCCTCAAGGTGTTTCTGGAGAACGTCATCCGTGACGCCGTCACCTACACCGAGCACGCAAAAAGGAAGACCGTCACCGCCATGGATGTGGTGTATGCCCTGAAACGGCAGGGCCGCACCCTTTATGGTTTTGGTGGTTAATCAACCTGATGGACGGGCGCACACCACCACCACCACCACGACAAACAAATATACGGACCTAATTTTAGGTCCACATTTAAATCGCTAAAGAGTTGGTTAGACACTGAGTAAATCGTTGAAAATATATCCAATAACATGATCCTCTCTAATTCTGGACTTGTGGTATGAGTATAGGTTGTGTGTGAACGTGTTGGAACCACTTCCTAATAATTGTCAGTCAGTCAGTCAACATTCACCTAACCTCCAGGTACCTCACCTAACTTCCTGTAGCGTCACCGAACCTCACGAAATGTAACCCAATGTAGTTTATAATCTATCCTAACATGACATAACATAACCACGCACTATATTACTTCGGTAAGAGTAATGAGTTTTAATACACAAAGTTGCAGTATACATCATACATACATACATACATACATACATACATACATACATACATACATACATAACATGCTAGTGGCAGGGGGGGATTGAAGTGAATTTTAGGAGGATAGAATAGGTGCAGTGGCTAAACAGCGCTTGCGTGAGGGACTTTAAGCAGCAACTCGCCTGGATGCGGCAGGATAGAGTCAGGTCAAGCGTCCGGTGCATGTTGGGTTCCGCCATGGTTTCTCAGTGTTTGGTCGGCTTGATTGTGTGTGTTGTTTTCTTGTTTGGAGGAAATGTCTTGGTATTCTTCTTCTTAGCTTGAAGTTGATTTTCTTCTAACTCTTCTCCTCTTGTTGTTCGTCTTCCTCGTGTCTGCTATCATTCTGTAAAGACTCTCTATATGTATGTAGGTATGAGTGAGTAACAGTTGCCGGTTACAGTGATACTTCATATTCGCTGGTGTTGTACTGTATGGCTTCGGTATTTCTTAATATACAAACGGCACCGTTAGGGGATTGAGGTATTTAAAAACCAGCCTGCATTACTTATATATAGAAATAAATAATGTGGCTTGGACAATAATGACGACTACTCTCTCCTACCTTCCCCAAACAAGGGCTTTTCGAAAGTATACATTGGACACAAATGACTTAGTACATCATAAATTGGTGGTTTAACAAAAGCCCTCATTAGAGAAAGGTGAAGGAGCACACAGTGAACATACAGATTAATGTTTGCACGCGTAGATCATGTAAGGTGAGATGTTGAACACCAGACACGTAGTGTAGTAACTCCCTCACAGATGGCGTTATGAGGGGCCTGATGATGTAGCAGTTACCTCACAGATGGTGTTATGAGGAAATTCACATGATGATGCTGTAGCAAAACATTCACTACGTGTTGTCGTAGCATCTTGGGGACACCACGTGGTCGACATGACTTACTCATTCAAGTGGGTGAGGTGTGGTCCCAGGCCTCTCTATCGTGGAGTCTCAGGGGAAGTATAACTGGGTACCTGGGACCTCACTGTGTGAAGGTGGTTAGCTAGCTTGGGTAAGACTCAACTGCCGAGTTGTTTTTCACTGAGTTAAGCACTGTTCACCACTATTCATCACTGGTTCCATTCCTTGGCCAAATGAGATAGTACCTTAGGGCAAGAACTTGTTGATAGTCCGCTGGGGAGGAGGGTTCAGGGGAGTGAGTTGGTATGGGCCAACATATAAATAATAATAATAATAATAATAATTAACGGTTTATTGAAAGAGCTTGGCAGCCAGAAGACTGAAAATATACAGTTACATATTTGGGGAATGGGTTACGAATTACAAATAATATACAAGTAACATGAGTGACACAAATAAGACATATAATAACTAGCTGGGGAAAAGCTCAAACTACAGTTCATTTCAACATAGTGACAGTGCAAGGAGTAGTGTTTACTGGGAGTGAGTACACTGATTTATTACAAGTTATCGATAATTTTTACAATGGTTGGGACTGGGCTGTTCTTATAGCGATCAGTTCGTGCACGTATGGGCTGGGCTGGATGCGGTTGTGGTGTCGAAGAGCAATTCTCGGACTAGGGATCTCAGGTGGTAGTAGGAGCCGGTGTCGGGGATGGTGTAGAAGCTTCTTACCTCATTTGCAGATGAGGTCGTGGTGATGGTCAGTGAGAGTCTAAAGGGTCAGTGTGTTGAGCGCTTCTGGATATGTGGAGTAGGAAGGGTAGAGAATAATCTTGCATGGCCTCTTTTGCACTTTTTCGAGGTGTTTACGTTGTGTGGCATTTAGGGAGGAAGACCAGGTGGAGGAGGCATAGGTGAGCTTGGGAAGTATGAATGTTGTGTAAACACTGAGGAGCTCGTGTGCAGGACCACCGAGGGACTTGAGTCGGCGTAGGAGGTGGAGACGGAAACTGGAGGATTTGATAACTTCACTGACGTGTGGTTTCTAATTTAGTTTGTTGTCTATATGTATGTGTGTGTGTGTGTGTGTGTGTGTGTGTGTATACTACTGTACTTTTTAGATCCTCCTACGCAACCTAACCTATTATAGTTAAGTATAGTAGGCTATACACTATTTTGTTAGTATGTGTTATAAAATGAAATTGTATGTTATTATTATTAATATTATTATTATTAGTAGTAGTAGTAGTAGTAGTAGTAGTATTATTATTATTATTGTTATTATTATTACCTGCTAATATAATACTAAGTTGCCCGCCAGATTTCCTCAGAGATGGGAGGAGCACATTGGTGGCGGTGTTGTTTATACTCCGCCCGATTACTGATTCCTATTCACCGAGCCAGAGCTGGCGGGCGGCGTGTTATGTGCCACGTTTTGTTTCCCATTGGGCGTACCGCTCAGCTGGGGAGTAGGAGATTTCATAAAAAGAAAGTTTGAGTGGAGAGCACACCTTTTCCTTCACATACAGTTATCTTAGACCATCTACTAGTATAATAGTTTGCACAAAAATACTCTACACTCTTTCTAGGTTATTGTTATGTTGTTTTTTTTTTTTTTGACTTCTCATCAGATTGTGCATTCAACTAATATACACTATTAGTGTGTTTATTATTATGTTTTATAGTATTATTTCGTATAATATTGGGTAACACAATTATAGTCACTAGTATAGTATATTATTGGGGTTTATAGCAGTTTGTGGTCTAATAGTATCATGCTTTATGAGTGGTGTTCTATGTAGTGATGATTAGGCAATAAAATATGCTTTGGGTGTTTATAGCAGTTTTTGTGGTCTACTAGTATCATGCTTTATGGGTGGTGTTCTATGTAGTGATGATTAGGCCATAAAATATGCTTTTGGTTTATTGCTAACAAAATATACTTTGCTCTACCGCTGTCGTGCAAAACATGGTGAAACTTACATACACCGTTAATAAAGTATTCATGGAAGAAGAAGAAGAAGAAGAAGAAGAAGAAGAAGAAGTACGAGGTAGAATTGTGGAGGGAATGAACAGTGAGACAATGTAAAGCCTCCGGGATGGCGGCAGCGTTTCTGTTATTAATATATAATAAGACAATAGGAAAATATGTTGTTGTCTCTACCTGTATTATTACCTTTGCGATAGCATGGTTCAATTTTGGGGAGGACATAGGAAGGAGCAGGAGGTTAGGAAGGGATTTGTAGTGGGAGAGATAGTGTCTGTGATCCTCGGGTCACCACTCCTCGGATTGTGTCAGTTCAAGTTTAGAAGCTCCAACAACTTTCCCTGAATACGAATTGGCAACCTTTCGATTTACAACAGGTACCTACTTACTGCTACAGTAGGTAGGTGAACAGGGACCAAGGGGGCTAGGAATAGTGTCCAAACAACTTGCTCCTGCCTGCCTGTGTGATGTAGTCGTGGCCAGAATTAGGTTAGGATACAGACACATCTGGCAAGTTAGTAACGCTGTACCCATACCGGAACACTCAGCATGTAAACTTTGTGATACACCTTTAAAGCACTATATTATTGAATGTGACACTGTCAAAGACTTCAGGCCACCTCACTTATTGTATCTTGAACTATGTCATTACTTCATTGAGGACATTACATTCTTGCTCTTTATCCCAAATTGGCTAGCCCACACTGGTAAATGTGTACTGTACTGTCAATGAATCTGATGTATTTCTTTGTGTATGAACCTGACTGAAAATAAGGTCGCCTCCCTGGCTGCTGCTGCTGCTGCTGCTGCTTCTTGCGCCCTTCTAAGTCCCGTTTAAGTCCCCACCCCAGGCCCCCACAACCGCCCTTCACATCTACACCATTCAAAATCAATTTCACTCAATTTCCACAAGACTATGCTAATTACACGTAAAATAGAGTGTTATC
>NW_024731363.1:0-15959 GCF_018991925.1 Homarus americanus | reverse complement strand
GATCGAGTATAACAAAGGTCCCTCATTTAGTATAACAAAGTCCATTGATCAAGTATAAAAAAGTCCCCTGGTCGAGTATAACAAAGTCCTCTGATCGGGTATAACAAAGTCCTCTGGTTCGAGAATAAAAAAGTCCCCTGATCGAGTATAAAAAAGTCCCCTGGTCGAGTATAACAAAGCCCCCTCATCGAGTAAAACAAAGGCCCCTAATCGATTATACCAAAGTCCAGTGATCGAGTATAACATATCCCTCATCGAGTATAACAAAGTCCTCTGGTCGAGTATAAAAAAGTCCCCTGATCGACTATAACAAAGGTCACTCATTGAGTATAACAAAGTCCCCAGATCGAGTATAACAAAGGCATCTCATCTAGTATAACAAAGTCCATTGGTCAAGTATAAAAAAGTCCCCTGGTTGAGTATAACAAAGACCCCTGATCGAGTATAACAAAGTCCCATGGTGGAGTATAGCAAAGTCCCCTGATCGAGGATAACAAAGTCCCCAGATCGAGCATAACAAAGTCCCCTGATTGAGTATAACAAAGTCCCCTGATCGAGTATAACAAAGTCCTCTGGTTGAGTATAACAAAGTCCCCTGATCGAGTATAACAAAAATCTCCTGATCGAGTAAAACAACGTCTCGTGGCCCAGTTTAACAAAGTCCCCAGATCGAGCATAACAAAGTCCCCTAATCGATTATAACAAAGTCCCCTGGTCGAGTATAACAAAGGACCCTGATCGAGTAAGACAAAGTCCCCTGAATCGAGTATAACAAAGTCACCTGATCGAGCATAACATATCCCCTGATCGAGTATAACAGAGTCCCTGGTGGAGTATAACAAAGTCCCCTGGTCGAGTATAATAAAGTTTTCTAATCGAGTATAACAAAGGCTCCTGGTCAAGTATAACAAAGTCCTCTGATCAAGTATAACAAAGTCCTTTGATCGAGTATAAAAAAGTCCCCTAATCAAGTAAAACAAAGTCACCTAATCGAGTATAACAAAGTCCCCTGATCGAGTATAACAAAGTCCCCTGATCGAGTGTAACAATGTCCCCTGGTCGAGTATAGCAAAGTCCATTGGTCAAATATAGGAAAGTCCACTGATCGAGTATGACAAACTCCCCTGATCAAGTATAAAAAAGTCCCCTGGTCGAGTATAACAATGTCCCCTGATCGAGTATAACAAAGTCCCCTGGTCGAGTATAACAAAGTCCCCTGATCGAGTATAACAATGTCCCCTGGTCGACTATAGCAAAGTCCATTGGGCAAATATAGGAAAGTCCACTGATCGAGTATGACAAACTCCCCTGATCAAGTATAAAAAAGTCCCCTCGTGGAGTATAACAAAGTCCCCTGGTCGAGTATAACAAAGTTTTCTAATCGAGTATAACAAAGGCCCCTGGTCGAGTATAACAAAGTATTCTGATCAAGTATAACAAAGTCCCCTAATCAAGTTTAACAAAGTCCCCTGGTCGTATATAACAAAGTCACCTGATCGAGTATAACAAAAGGCCCCTCATTAAGTATAACAAAGTCCATTAGTCAAGTATAAAAAGTCCCCTGGACGAGTATAACAAAGTCCCTTGATCAAGTATAACATAGCCCCTGGTCAAGTATAACAAAGTCCTCTGGTCGAGTATAAAAAAGTCCCCTGTTCGAGTATAATAAAGCCCCCTACTCGAGTATAAGTAGGTCCCCTGATCGAGTATAACAAAGTCTCCTGATCGAGTATAACAAAAGCCCCTCATCGAGTCCAAAAAAGGCCCCTAATCGAGTATAACAAAGTTCCCTGATCTAGTATAACAAAGGCCTCTGGTCGAGTATAACAAAGGCCCCTGATCGATTATAACAAAGCCGCCTAATCGAGGATAACAAAGTCCCTTGTCGAGTATAACAAAGTCCCCTGATCGAGTATACGAAAGGCCCTGGTCGAGTATATACAAAGTCCCCTTATCGAGTATATAACAAAAACTTCTGATCGAGTATAACAACGCCTCGGCCCAGCTAATGTCCTAGATCGACCGATTATAACAAAGTCCTTGGTTTATAATAAAGGCCCTGATCGAGTAGAACAAAGTCTCTGATCAAGCACATAACAAAGTTCCCTGATCCTAGTATAACAAAGCCCCCTGGACGAGTATAACAAAGTCCCCTGAACCGAGTATAACAAAGTCCCCTTATCGAGTATAACATATCCCCTGATCGAGTATAACAGAGTCCCTGGTGGAGTATAACAAAGTCCCCTGGTCGAGTATAACAAAGTTTTCTAATCGAGTATAACAAAGGCTCCTGGTCGAGTGTAACAAAGTCCTCTGATCAAGTATAACAAAGTCCTTTGATCGAGTATAAAAAAGACCCCTAATCAAGTAAAAAAAAGTCTCCTGATTGAGTATAACAAAGTCCCCTGATCGAGTATAACATATCCCTTGATCGAGTATAACAAATTCCTCTGGTCGAGTATAACAAACTCCCCTGATCGAGTATAACAAAGTCCCCTTGTCGAGTATAGCAAAGTCCCCTGATCGAGTATAACAAAGGCCCCTCATCGAGTATAACAATGGTCATATATAGGAAAGTCCACTGGTCGAGTATAACAAAGTCCCCTGATCGAGTATAACAAAGTCCCCTGGACGAGTATAACATATCCCCTGATCGAGTATAACAAAGTTTTCTGGTCGAGTATAAAAAAGTCCCCTGATTGCGTATAACAAAGTCCCCTGGACGTGTATAACAAAGTCCCCTGATCGAGTATATCAAAGGCCCCTCATTGAGTATAACAAAGTCCATTGGCCAAGTATAAAAAAGCCCCTGGTCGAGTATAACAAAGTCCCCTGATCGTGTATAACAAAGTCCCCTGGTCGAGTATAGCATATCCCCTGATCGAATATAACAAAGTACCTGGTGGAGTATAACAAAGTCCCCTGATCGAATATAACAAATTCTCCTGGTCGAGTATATCAAAGTTTTCTAATCGAGTATAACAAAGGCCCCTCGTCGAGTATAACAAAGTCCTCTTTTTGAATATAACAAAGTCCCCTGATCGAGTATAACATATCTCCTGATCGAGTATAATAAAGTCCTCTGGTCGAGAATAACAAAGTCCCCTCATCGAGTATAACAAAGTACCCTTGTCGAGTATAAGAATGTCCCCTGATCGACTATAACAAAGGCCCCTCATCGAGTATAGCAAAGTCCATTGGTCAAATATAGGAAAGTCCACTCATCGAGTATAACAAAGTCCCCCGATCGAATATAACAATGGACTCTGGTCAAGTATGACAAAGTCCCTTGATCAAGTATAAAATGTCCCCTGGTCGAGTATAACAAAGTCCCCTAATCGAGTATAACAAAGTCCCCTGGTCGACTATAGCAAAGTCCCCTGGTCGAGTATAACAAAGTCCCCTGGTTGAGTATAACAAAGTCCCTGATCAAGTATAACATATCCCATGATTGAGTATAACAAAGTCCTCTGGTCGAGCATAAAAAAGTACCCTTATCGAGTATAACAATGTCCCCTGGTGGAGTATAACAAAGTCCCCTCATCGAGTATAACAAAGGCCCCTCATCGAGTATAACAAAGTCCATTGGTCATGTATAAAAAAGTTCCCTGATCGAGTATAACAAAGTCCCCTGGTCGAGGATAGCAAAGTCCCCTGATCGAGTATAAAAAAGCCTCCTGATCGAGTATAACAAAGACCCCTAATCGAGTATAACAAAGCCCCCTGCTCGAGTATAACAAAGTCCCCTAGTCGAGTATAGCAAAGTCCCCTGATCGAGGTTAACAAAGCCTCCTGATCTAGTAAAACAAAGTCCCCTGATCGAGTATAACAAAGTCCCTTGATCTAGTATAACAAAGGCCCCTGACCGAGTATAACAAAGGCCCCTCATCGAGTATAAGAAAGTCTCCTGATCGAGTATAACAAAGCCGCATAATAGAGTATAACAAAGTCCCCTGGTCGAGTATAACAAAGTCCCCTTATCGAGTAAAACAAAGTCCTGTAATCGAGTATAACAAAGGCCCTGGTCGAGTATAACAAAGTCCCATGATCGAGTGTAACAAAAGTCCCCTAATCGAGTATAACAAAGTCCCCTAATCGAGAATAAAAATGTCCCCTGGTCCAGTGTAACAAAGTCCCCTGATCGAGTATGAAAAAGTCCCCTGGCCCAGTATAACAAAGTCCCTAGATCGAGCATACCAAAGTCCACTGATCGATTATAACAAAGTCCCCCGGTCGAGTATAGCAAAGGGCCCTGATCGATTAAGACAAAGTCCCCTGATCGAGTATAACAAAGGCCCCTGTTCGAGTCTAACAAAGTCCCCTATCGAGTATAACAAATTCCCCTGATGGAGTATAACAAAGTCCCCTTATCGAGTAAAACAAAGTCCCCTATTCGAGTATAACAAAGGCCCCTGGTCGAGTATAACAAAGTCCCCTGATCGAGCGTAACAAAAGTCCCCTACTCGAGTATAACAAAGTCCCCTGATCGAGTATAAGTAAGTCCCCTGGTCCAGTATAACAAAGTCCCTAGATCGAGCATACCAAAGTCCCCTCATCGATTATAACAAAGTCCCCCGGCCGAGTATAGCAAAGGGCCCTGATCGAGTAAGACAAAGTCCCCTGATCGAGTATAACAGAGCTCCCTAGATGAGTATAAGAAAGTCCCCAAATCGAGCATAAGAAAGTCCCCTAATCGATTATAACAAAGTCCCCTGATCCTAGTATAACAAAGTCCCCTGGACGAGTATAACAAAGTCCCCTGAACCGAGTATAACAAAGTCCCTTGATCGAGAATAACATATCCCCTGATCGAGTATAACAAAGTCCCTGGTGGAGTATAACAAAGTCCCCAGGTCGAGTATAACAAAGTTTTCTAATCGAGGATAACATAGGCCCTTGTCCGAGTATAACAAAGTCCTCTGATCAAGTATAACAAAGTCCCCTGATCGAGTATAACAAAGTACCCTGATCGAGTATAACATATCCCCTGATCGAGTATAACAAAGTCCTCTGGTCGAGTATAACAAAGTCCCCTGATCGAGTATAACAAAGGCCCCTCATCGAGTATAGCAAAGTCCATTGGTCAAATATAGGAAAGTCCACTGATCGAGTATGACAAAGTCCCCAGATCAAGTATAAAAGAGTACCCTGGTCGAGTATAACAAAGTCCCCTGATCGAGTATAACAAAGTCCCCTGGTCGAGCATAGCAAAGTCCCTTGGTCGAGTATAACAAAGCCCCCTCATCGAGTATAACAAAGGCCCCTAATCGAGTATAACAAAGTCCCCTGATTGAGTATAACAAAGCCCTCTGGTTGAGTATAACAAAGTCCCCTGATCGAGTATAACATATCCCTTGATCGAGTATAACAAAGTCCTCTGGTCGAGTATAAAAATAGTCCCCTGATCGCGTATAACAAAGTCCCCTGATCGTGTATAACACAGTCCCCTGATCGAGTATAACAAAGGCCCTTCATTGAGTATAACAAAGTCCATTGGTCAAGCAAAAAAAAGTCCCCTGATCGAGTATAACAAAGGCCCCTCATCGAGTATAACAAAGTCCATTGGTCAAGTATAAAAAAGTCCCCTGGTCCAGTATAACAAAGTCCCCTAATCGAGTATAACATATCCCTTGATCGAGTATAACAACGTCTCCTGGCCCAGTTTAACAAAGACCCGAGATCGAGCATAACAGAGTCCCCTAATCGATTATAACAAATTCCCCTGGTTAAGTATAACAAAGGGCCCTGATCGAGTAAGACAATGTCCCCTAGTCGAGCATAACAATGTCCCCTGATCCTAGTATATCAAAGACCCCTGGACGAGTATAACAAAGTACCCTGAACCAAGTATAACAAAGTCCCTGATCGAGTATAACATATCCCCTGATCGAGTATAACAAAGTTCCTGGTGGAGTATAACAAAGGCCCCTAGTCGAGTATAACAAAGTTTTCTAATCGAGTATAACAAAGGCCCCTGGTCGAGTATAACAAAGTCCTGTGATTAAGTATATCAAAGTCCTTTGATCGAGTATAACAAAGTCCCCTAACCAAGTATAACAAAGTCCCCTGGTCGAGAATAACTAAGTCCCTGATCGAGTATAACAAAGGACCCTCATCGAGTATAGTAAATTCCATTGGTCATATATAGGAAAGTCCATTGATCGAGTATGACAAAGTCCCCTGATCAAGTATGAGAAAGTCGCCTGATCGAGTATAACAAAGTCCCCTGATCGGGTATAACAAAGGCCCCTCATTGAGTATAACAAAGTCCATTGGTCAAGTATAAAAAAGTCCACTGGTGGAGTATAACAAAGTCCCCTGGTCGAGTATAACAAAGTTTTCTAATCGAGTATAACAAAGGCCCCTGGCCGAGTATAACAAAGTCCTCTGATCAAGTATAACAAAGTCCCCTGATCGAGTATAACAAAGTCCCCTAATCAAGTATAACAAAGTCCCCTGATCGAGTATAACAAAGTCCCCTGATCGAATATAACATATCACCTGATCGAGTATAAAAAAGTCCCCTGGTCGAGTATAACAAAGTCCCCTGATCGAGTATAACAAAGGCCCCTCATTGAGTATAACAAAGTCCATTGGTCAAGTATAAAAAAGTTCCCTGGTCGAGTATAACAAAGTCCCCTAATCGAGTATAACAAAGTCCCCTGATCGACTATAGCAAAGTCCCCTGGTCGAGTATAACAAAGCCCCGTCATCAAGTATAACAAAGGCCCCTAATCGAGTATAACAAAGTCCCCTGATCAAGTATAACAAAGTCCCCTGATTAAGTATAACATATCCCCTGCTCGAGTATAACAAAGTCCTCTGGTCGAGTATAACAAAATCACCTGATCGATTATAACAAAGTCCCCTGGTCGAGTAAAACAAAGTCCCCTCATCGAGTATAGCAAAGTCCATTGGTCAAATATAGGAGAGTCCACTGATCGAGTATGACAAAGTCCCCTGATCAAGTATAAAAAAGTCCCCTGGTCGAGTATAACAAAGTCCCCTGATCGAGTATAACAAAGTCCCCTCGTCGAGTATAACAAAGGCCCCTTATCGAGTATAACAAAGTCCCCTGATTGAGTATAACAAATTCCCCTGATCGAGTATAACAAAGTCCTCTGGTTGAGTATTACAAAGTCCCCTCATCGAGTATAACATATCCCCTGATCGAGTATAACAAAGTCCTCTGGTCGAGTATAAAAAAGTCCCCTGATCGAGTATAACAAAGTCCCCTGGTCGAGTATAACAAAGTTTTCTAATCGAGTATAACAAAGGCCCCTGGTCGAGTATAACAAAGTCCTCTGATCAAGTATAACAAAGTCCCTTGATCGAGTATAAAAAAGTCCCCTAATCAAGTATAACAGAGTCCCCTGATCAAGTATAACAAAGTCCCCTGGTCGAGTATAACAAAGGCCCCTTATCGAGTATAACAAAGTCCCCTGATTGAGTATAACAAATTCCCCTGATCGAGTATAACAAAGTCCTCTGGTTGAGTATTGCAAAGTCCCCTGATCGAGTATAACATATCCCCTGATCGAGTATAAAAAAGTCCCCTGGTCGTGTATAACAAAGTCCCCTGATCGAGTAAAACAAAGGCCCCTCATCGAGTATAACAAAGTCCCCTGATCGATTATAACAAAGCCGCCTAATCGAGTATAACAAAGTCCCCCTGTCGAGTATAACAAAGTCCCCTGTTCGAGTCTAACATTAAGTCCCCTTATCGAGTATAACAAATTCCCCTAATCGAGTGTAACAAAGTCCCCTTATCGAGCATAACAAAGTCCCCTGATCGAGTATAACAAAGGCCTCTGGTCGAGTATAACAATGTCCCCTGATCGAGTATAACAAAGGCCCCTCATCGAGTATAGCAAAGTCCATTGGTTAAATATAGGAAAGTCCACACATCGAGTATAACAAAGTCTCCCGATCGAGTATAACAATGGCGTCTGCTCAAGTATGACAAAGTCCACTGATCAAGTATAAAAAAGTCCCCTGGTCGAGAATAACAAAGTCCCCTAATCGAGTATAACAAAGTCCCCTGGTCGAGTATAGCAAAGTCCTCTGGTCGAGTAAAACAAAGCCCCCTCATCGAGTTTAACAAAGGCCCCTAATCGAGAATAACAATTTCCCCTGATTGAGTATAACAAACTCCCCTGATCGAGTATAACAAAAGTCCCCTGATCGAGTATAACAAAGTCCCCTGATCGAGTAAGACAAAGTCCCCTGATCGATTATAACAAAGTCCCCTGATCGAGTATAAAAAAGCCCCCTAGACGAGTTTAACAAAGTCCCATGATCGAGTATAACAAAGTCCCCTGATCGAGTATAACAAAGTCCCCTGGTCCAGTATAACAAAGCCCCCTAATCGAGTAGAACAAATCCCCTGCTCGAGTATAACAAAGTCTCCAGGCCCAGTATAACAAAGTCCTCTGATCGAGTATAACAAAGTCACCTGAACGAGTATAACAAACTCACCTGATCGAGTATAACAAAGTCCCCTGGTGGAGTATAACAAAGTCCCATCATCGAGTATAACAAAAGCCCCTCATCGAGTATAACAAAGTCCATTGGTCAAGTATAAAAAAGTTCCCTGGTCGAATATAACAAAGTCCCCTAATCGAGTATAACAAAGTCCCCTGGTCGACTATAGCAAAGTCCCCTGGTCGAGTATAACAAAGCCCCGTCATCGAGTATAACAAAGGCCCCTAATCGAGTATAACAAAGTCCAATGATCGAGTATAACAAAGTCCCCTGGTCGAGGATAGCAAAGTCCCCTGATCGAGGTTAACAAAGCCTCCTGATCTAGTATAACAAAGTCCCCTGATCGATTATAACAAAAACCCCTGCTCGAGTATAAAAATGTCCCCTGATCGAGTCCAAAAAAGGCCTTTAATCGAGTATAACAAAGTCCCTTGATCGAGTATAACAAAGGCCCCTGACCGAGTATATCAAAGTCCCCTCATCGAGTATAAGAAAGTCTTCTGATCGAGTATAACAAAGCCGCCTAATAGAGTATAACAAAGTCCCCTGTTCGAGTCTAACAAAGTCCCCTTATCGAGTATAACACATTCCCCTTATCGAGTATATCAAAGTCCCATTATCGAGTAAAACAAAGTCTTCTAATCGAGTATAACAAAGGCCCCTGGTCGAGTATAACAAAGTGCCCTGATCTAGTGTAACAAAAGTCCCCTAATCGAGTATAACAAAGTCTCCTAATCGAGAATAAAAATGTCCCCTGGTCCAGCATAACAAAGTCCCTGATCGAGTATAAAAAAGTCCCCTGGCCCAGTATAACAAAGTCCCTAGATCGAGCATACCAAAGTCCCCTGATCGATTATAACAAAGTCCCCCGGTCGAGTATAGCAAAGGGCCCTGATCCAGTAAGACAAAGTCCCCTGATCGAGTATAACAAAGTCCCCTGTTCGAGTCTAACAAAGTCCCCTTATCGAGTGTAACAAAAGTCCCCTAACCGAGTATAACAAAGTCCCCTAATCGAGAATAAAAATGTCCCCTGGTGCAGCGTAACAATGATCCCTGATCGAGTATAAAAAAGTCCCCTGGCCCAGTATAACAAAGTCCCTAGATCGAGCATACCAAAGTCCCCTGATCGATTATAACAAAGTCCCCCGGTCGAGTATAGCAAAGGGCCCTGATCGAGTAAGACAAAGTCCCCTAATCGAGTATAACAAAGTCCCCTGATCCTAGTATAACAAAGCCCCCTGGACGAGTATAACAAAGTCCCCTGAACCGAGTATAACAAAGTCTCCTGATCGAGTATAACATATCCCCTGATCGAGTATAACAAAGTCCCTGGTGGAGTATAACAAAGTCCCCTGGTCGAGTATAACAAAGTTTTCTAATCGAGGATAACAAAGGCCCCTGGCCGAGTATAACAAAGTCCTCTGATCAAGTATAACAAAGTCCCCTGATCGAGGATAACAAAGTCCCCTAATCAAGTATAACAAAGTACCCTGATCGAGTATAACATATCCCATGATCGAGTATAACAAAGTCCACTGGTCGCGTATAACAAAGTCCCTGATCGAGTATAACAAAGGCCCCTCATCGAGTATAGCAAAGTCCATTGGTCAAATATAGGAAAGTCCACTGATCGAGTATGACAAAGTCCCCTGATCAAGTATAAAAGAGTACCCTGGTCGAGTATAACAAAGTCCCTGATCGAGTATAACAAAGTCCCCTGGTCGAGTATTGCAAAGTCCCCTGGTCGAGTATAACAAAGCCCCCTCATCGAGTATAACAAAGGCCCCTAATCGAGTATAACAAAGTCCACTGATTGAGTATAACAAAGTCCTCTGGTTGAGTAAAACAAAGTCCCCTGATCGAGTATAACATATCCCCTGTTCGAGTATAACAAAGTCCTCTGGTCGAGTATAAAAAAGTCCCCTGGTCGAGTATAACAAAGTCCCCTAATCGAATAAAACAAAGTCCTCTGGTCGAGTATAAAAAAGTCCCCTGATCGAATATAACAAAGTCCCCTGCTCGAGTATAACAAAGTCCCCTGATCGAGTATAAGAAAGGCCCCTTATCGAGTATAACAAAGTCCGTTGGTCAAGTATAAAAAAGTCCCCTGGTCCAGTATAACAAAGTCCCCTGATCGAGTATAACATATCCCTTCATCGAGTATAACAACGTCTCCTGGCCCAGTTTAACAAAGACCCTAGATCGAGCATAAGAGAGTCCCCTAATCGATTATAACAAATTCTCCTGGTCGAGTATAACAAAGGGCCCTGATCGAGTAAGACAAAGTCCCCTGATCGAGCATAACAAAGTCCCCTGATCCTAGTATAACAAAGCCCCATGGACGAGTATAACATATCCCTTGATCGAGTATAACAAATTCCTCTGGTCGAGTATAACAAAGTACCCTCATCGAGTATAACAAAGTCCCCTTGTCGAGTATAGCAAAGTCCCCTGATCGAGTATAACAAAGGCCCCTCATCGAGTATAACATTGGTCATATATAGGAAAGTCCACTGATCGAGTATGACAAAGTCCCCTAATCAAGTTCAAAAAAGTCCCCTGGTCGCGTATAACAAAGTCCCCTGATCGAGTATAACAAAGTCCCCTGGACGAGTATAACATATCCCCTGATCGAGTATAACTAAGTCTTCTGGTCGAATATAAAAAAGTCCCCTGATTGCGTATAACAAAGTCCCCTGGTCGTGTATAACAAAGTCCCCTGATCGAGTATAACAAAGGCCCCTCATTGAGTATAACAAAGTCCATTGGCCAAGTATAAAAAAGCCCCTGGTCGAGTATAACAAAGTCCCCTGATCGTGTATAACAAAGTCCCCTGGTCGAGTATAGCATATCCCCTGATCGAAAATAACAAAGTCCCTGGTGGAGTATAACAAAGTCCCCTGATCGAATATAACAAATTCTCCTGGTCGAGTGTAACAAAGTTTTCTAATCGAGTATAACAAAGTCCCCTGATCGAGAATAACATATCTCCTGATCGAGTATAATAAAGTCCTCTGGTCGAGTATAACAAAGTCCCCTCATCGAGTATAACAAAGTCCCCTTGTCGAGTATAACAATGTCCCCTGATCGACTATAACAAAGGCCCCTCATCGAGTATAGCAAAGTCCATTGGTCAAATATAGGAAAGTCCACACATCGAGTATAACAAAGTCCCCCGATCGAGTATAACAATGGCCTCTGGTCAAGTATGACAAAGTCCCCTGATCAAGTATAAAAAAGTCCCCTGGTCGAGTATAACAAAGTCCCCTAATCGAGTATAACAAAGTCCCCTGGTCGACTATAGCAAATTCCCCTGATCGAGTTTAACAAAGCCCCTTCATCGAGTATAAAAGAGGCCCCTAATCGAGTATAACAAAGTCCCCTGGTGAGTATAACAAAGTCCCCTGATCAAGTATAACATATCCCCGGATTGAGTATAACAAAGTCGTCTTGTCGAGTATAAAAAAGTCCCCTGATCGAGTATAACAAAGTCCCCTGGTCGAGTATAACAAAGTTTTCTAATCGAGTTTAACATGTCCTCTGTTCGAGTATAACAAAGTCCCCTCATCGAGTATAACAAAGTCCCCTGGTCGAGTATAACAATGTCCCCTCATCGAGTATATCAAAGGCCCCTCATCGAGTATAGCAAAGTCCAATGGTCATATATAGGAAAGTCCACTCATCGAGTATAACAAAGTCCCCCGATCGAGTATAACAATGGACTCTGGTCAAGTATGACAAAGTCCCCTGATCAAGTATAAAAAAGTCCCCTGGTCGAGTATAACAAAGTCCCCTAATCGAGTATAACAAAGTCCCCTGGTCGACTATAGCAAAGTCCCCTGGTCGAGTATAACAAAGTCCCCTGGTTGAGTAAAACAAAGTCCCTGATCAAGTATAACATATCCCCTAATTGAGTATAACAAAGTCCTCTGGTCGAGTATAAAAAAGTCCCCTGATCGAGTATAACAATGTTCCCTGGTGGAGTATAACAAAGTCCCCTCATCGAGTATAACAAAGGCCCCTCATCGAGTTTAACAAAGTCCATTGGTCATGTATAAAAAAGTTCCCTGATCGAGTATAACAAAGTCCCCTGGTCGAGGATAGCAAAGTCCCCTGATCGAGTATAAAAAAGCCTCCTGATCGAGTATAACAAAGTCCCCTCATCGAGTATAACAAAGGCCCCTCATCGAGTATAACAAAGTCCATTGGTCATATATAAAAAAGTTCCCTGATCGAGTATAACAAAGTCCCCTGGTCAAGTATAGCAAAGTCCCCTGATCGAGGTTAACAAAGCCTCCTGATCTAGTATAACAAAGTCCCCTGATCGAGTATAACAAAGTCCCTTGATCTAGTATAACAAAGGCCCCTGACCGAGTATAACAAAGGCCCCTCATCGAGTATAAGAAAGTCTCCTGATCGAGTATAACAAAGCCGCCTAATAGAGTATAACAAAGTCCCCTGGTCGAGTATAACAAAGTCCCCTTATCGAGTAAAACAAAGTCCCATAATCGAGTATAACAAAGGCCCCTGGTCGAGTATAACAAAGTCCCCTGATCGAGTGTAACAAAAGTCCCCTAATCGAGTATAACAAAGTCCCCTAATCGAGAATAAAAATGTCCCCTGGTCCAGCGTAACAAAGTCCCCTGATCGAGTATGAAAAAGGCCCCTGGCCCAGTAAACAAAGTCCCTAGATCGGGCATACCAAAGTCCCCTGATCGATTATAACAAAGTCCCCCGGTCGAGTATAGCAAAGGGCCCTGATCGTGTAAGACAAAGTCCCCTGATCGAGTATAACAAAGTCCCCTGTTCGAGTCTAACAAAGTCCCCTTATCGAGTATAAAAAATTCCCCTTATCGAGTATAACAAAGTCCCCTTATCGAGTAAAACAAAGTCCCCTATTCGAGTATAACAAAGGCCCCTGGTCGAGTATAACAAAGTCCCCTGATCGAGTGTAACAAAAGTCCCCTAATCGAGTATAACAAAGTCCCCTAATCGAGAATAAAAATGTCCCTTGGTCCAGCGTAACAAAGTCCCCTAATCGAGTATAAATAAGTCCCCTGGCCCAGTATAACAAAGTCCCTAGATCGAGCATACCAAAGTCCCCTGATCGATTATAACAAAGTCCCCCGGTCGAGTATAGTGAAGGGCCCTAATCGAGTAAGACAAATTCCCCTGATCGAGTATAACAAAGGCCCCTCATCGAGTATAGCAAATTCCTTTGGTTAAATATAGGAAAGTCCACACATCGAGTATAACAAAGTCTCCCGATCGAGTATAAAAATGGCGTCTGCTCAAGTATGACAAAGTCCACTGATCAAGTATAAAAAAGTCCCCTGGTCGAGAATAACAAAGTCCCCTAATCGAGTATAACAAAGTCCCCTGGTCGAGTATAGCAAAGTCCTCTGGTCGAGTAAAACAAAGCCCCCTCATCGAGTTTAACAAAGGCCCCTAATCGAGAATAACAATTTCCCCTGATTGAGTATAACAAACTTCCCTGATCGAGTATAACAAAAGTCCCCTGATCGAGTATAACAAAGTCCCCTGATCGAGTAAGACAAAGTCCCCTCATCGATTATAACAAAGTCCCCTGATCGAGTATAAAAAAGCCCCCTAGACGAGTTTAACAAAGTCCCATGATCGAGTATAACAAAGTCCCCTGCTCGAGTATAACAAAGTCCCCTGGTCCAGTATAACAAAGCCCCCTAATCGAGTAGAACAAATACACTGCTCGAGTATAACAAAGTCTCCAGGCCCAGTATAACAAAGTCCTCTGATCGAGTATAACAAAGTCACCTGAACGAGTATAACAAACTCACCTGATCGAGTATAACAAAGTCCCCTGGTGGAGTATAACAAAGTCCCATCATCGAGTATAACAAAGGCCCCTCATCGAGTATAACAAAGTCCATTGGTCAAGTATAAAAAAGTTCCCTGGTCGAGTATAACAAAGTCCCCTAATCGAGTATAACAAAGTCCCCTGGTCGACTATAGCAAAGTCCCCTGGTCGAGTATAACAAAGCCCCGTCATCGAGTATAACAAAGGCCCCTAATCGAGTATAACAAAGACCAATGATCGAGTATAACAAAGTCCCCTGGTCGAGGATAGCAAAGTCCCCTGATCGAGGTTAACAAAGCCTCCTGATCTAGTATAACAAAGTCCCCTGATCGAGTATAACAAAGACCCCTGCTCGAGTATAAAAATGTCCCCTGATCGAGTCCAAAAAAGGCCTTTAATCGAGTATAACAAAGTCCCTTGATCGAGTATACCAAAGGCCCCTGACCGAGTATAACAAAGGCCCCTCATCGAGTATAAGAAAGTCTTCTGATCGAGTATAACAAAGCCGCCTAATAGAGTATAACAAAGTCCCCTGTTCGAGTCTAACAAAGTCCCCTTATCGAGTATAACACTTTCCCCTTATCGAGTATATCAAAGTCCCATTATCGAGTAAAACAAAGTCTTCTAATCGAGTATAACAAAGGCCCCTGGTCGAGTATAACAAAGTGCCCTGATCTAGTGTAACATAAGTCCCCTAATCGAGTATAACAAAGTCTCCTAATCGAGAATAAAAATGTCCCCTGGTACCAGCGTAACAAAGTCCCTCATCGAGTATAAAAAAAAGTCCCCTGGCCCAGTATAACAAAGTCCCTAGATCGAGCATACCAAAGTCCCCTGATCGATTATAACAAAGTCCCCCGGTCGAGTATAGCAAAGGGCCCTGATCGAGTAAGACAAAGTCCCCTGATCGAGTATAACAAAGTCCCCTGTTCGAGTCTAACAAAGTCCCCTTATCGAGTGTAACAAAAGTCCCCTAACCGAGTATAACAAAGTCCCCTAATCGAGAATAAAAATGTCCCCTGGTGCAGCGTAACAATGATCCCTGATCGAGTATAAAAAAGTCCCCTGGCCCAGTATAACAGAGTCCCTAGATCGAGCATACCAAAGTCCCCTGATCGATTATAACAAAGTCCCCCTGTCGAGTATAGCAAAGGGCCCTGATCGAGTATAACAAAGTCCCCTGATCCTAGTATAACAAATTCCTCTGGTCGAGTATAACATATCCCCTGATCGAGTATAACAAAGTCCCTGGTGGAGTATAACAAAGTCCCCTGGTCGAGTATAACAAAGTTTTCTAATCGAGGATAACAAAGGCCCCTGGCCGAGTATAACAAAGTCCTCTGATCAAGTATAACAAAGTCCCCTGATCGAGGATAACAAAGTCCCCTAATCAAGTATAACAAAGTACCGTGATCGAGTATAACATATCCCCTGATCGAGTATAACAAAGTCCACTGGTCGAGTATAACAAAGTCCCCTGATCGAGTATAACAAAGTCCACTGGTCGCGTATAACAAAGTCCCCTGATCGAGTATAACAAAGGCCCCTCATCGAGTATAGCAAAGTCCATTGGTCAAATATAGGAAAGTCCACTGATCGAGTATGACAAAGTCCCCTGATCAAGTATAAAAGAGTACCC
>NW_024731362.1:0-2421 GCF_018991925.1 Homarus americanus | reverse complement strand
TTAACTATTTGCTTCCAAACCATCGACATGTGGGACGGTTTGTTCCTCTTACAATTTTTGTGATTTTCACCAAGTTTGATGAAAACGATTGTGCTGTTTCGGCTGCACAGGGTGGGGGTGTTTTGTATATATATATATATATATATATATATATATATATATAGAGAGAGGTCCTCCTTCGTGCCGGAGCTGCGTTCTGAGGAAAAAGCCGTCATAGGCGAAACTGTGAACGAACACGGTTTTCACAGTAAAGTGGGGTTCGTTTAGTTCTGCGGTCTGTCGTCCTGTCGAATTTTTTGGTTCTGTTTAATTTTGTGTGTAGGCGGGTTTAACGTAATCAACTATCTGTGTTTTTTGACTAACTGCAGCACTTAGGGTATTGAGAAAATAAAATAAGCATTTTTTGAAAAGATCTTTACTGAAACAATACTTTTGGAATGGCTCCAGGCTGCCGGTGATGCCTCGTTGGTCAGTTCTGGTTTATAGTATAAAGGTTTCTTTACAGGTAATAAGAAATATATGGGTAAAAAAAAAGTCACTATTTTGTCCAAATTTCAGCTATCTAGCTCAAAAAGTGTCTGATATATCTACCGAGAAGCAAGTAAAATAAAACAAAAAAAACAACCACTGAGCACCTGGAGATGGAAGGATGGGATGGTCGGTGGTGGTTGTAGGGAGCATGGCGGTGGGTGGAGGTAGGGAGCATGGCGGTGGGTGGAGGTAGGGAGCATGGCGGTGGGTAGAGGGAAAACAATAATAAATGTGGTTTGTTGCTGTGTTTACGGTGCAACTTCAATATGTGGAACAATTTATGAGAACAGCCAAGGCCAGGTACAGTCTTTGTTATTTCTAGGCCATAATACCAGATTCCCTTTACTTTATCGTCAACACGTGTACCCAACATAAGGTACAAGTAATACGAACAATGTGTCAACATCTTGTAGCACTTGCAGATAGAGTATTTCCTGTGTTTTTGAATTTATGGTTTTTATATCAACTTAATTATGTTGTAAGATGTATTGTTATCAAACTATAGAATTTTTATGAACTATATCACTAGACACAGAGGAAATGAAAGACCAAGAACGAGGTGAAGACAATGCTCGCGGTGCCTGGCTGATGATGACACCACGGTGGTCAGTCACCTCAGCATGAATATATTATTTCCAGTATCATATTGAGGCAGGTGTTTCCCATTATATATTTGGTCAGTTGGCATTAAAATTCATCACAAATATTTATAAAATATACGCAGGTAACAAGTGGAACGGGAATCAAAATTAAATAACTGGCATCATTATATTTTATGTAAACTAAAGTGGAACATGAATAAACAGGACAGCCTGTGACAACATTATTTGGGCATTCATAAACAAATAATAAATCTCAGTGAAAATATAGTCCTTATTTACATTAATATTATCTAGTATTAATTCACAATGACCAGAGGTGTAAGTCTGCAGCATAAAAGTATTACTCAGTTTAGGTTTACAGTCCCAGTGACATAAGCTTTAAAATCTGAGTAAAAATAAATTCCAAGTCAATTTTTATGTAATTTCAGGATTGCTGAAATATTCTCATAGAATATTTGCTAAAGCGACAAAAACAAAATTATTAAGCAAAATATTCTACACCAGGAATGAGATATATTTCCAGTATGGTAATAATGATTAAAGAGCCTAAGACGGTAAGATTACTTGAACAATACAGTGGTAACCAACCAGAGCTAGAATATATGAAACAATACAGGATAATATTCTCGAAGCTTTGTCGTCTGCTAGTTATCATTACCGTACTTATTATTAAGAGAATTAGATACCTCTATAATATTCAACTCGTCATGAACCACACAAGTAATCCAGCAGCATTTTTATTATTTAGAAAACTTTATTTGACATAGTGAGCCTGACCCTGGGCAGTTTATCCTCCCTTTTAAATGTCTGAGAACCCACGAGACAGAGAGAGAGAGAGAGAGAGAGAGAGAGAGGTGTGGTCCTTGAACTGTTTTCCTCTCTTACTAGTGTGGTCCTTGAACTGTCTTCCTCTCTTACTAGTGTGGTCCTTGAACTGTCTTCCTCTCTTACTAGTGTGGTCCTTGAACTGTCTTCCTCTCTTACTAGTGTGGTCCTTGAACTGTCTCCCTCTCTTACTAGTGTGGTCCTTGAACTGTCTCCCCCTCTTACTAGTGTGGTCCTTGAACTGTCTCCCTCTCTTACTAGTGTGGTCCTTGAACTGTCTCCCCCTCTTACTAGTGTGGTCCTTGAACTGTCTCCCTCTCTTACTAGTGTGGTCCTTGAACTGTCTTACTCTCTTACTAGTGTGGTCCTTGAACTGTCTCCCTCTCTTACTAGTGTAGTCCTTGAACTGTCTCCCCCTCTTACTAGTGTGGTCCTTGAACTGTCTCCCTCTCTTACTAGTGTG